>NC_139664.1:2027040-2039540 GCF_951799395.1 Argentina silus | reverse complement strand
TCCTGTCCTGTCCCGTCCCCTCCTGTCCCCTCCTGTCCTGTCCCCGCCTGTCCTGTCCTGTCCCCTCCTGTCTTGTCCCCTCCTGTCCTGTTCTGTCCCCTCCTGTCCTGTCCCCTCCTGTCCTGTCCTGTCCTGTCCTGTCCCCTCCTGTCTTGTCCTGTCCTGTCCTGTCCCGTCCCGTCCCCTCCTGTCCTGAAACAAAAACAATACTAGCTAGTTCACAAACACGTAGCAAGTTAGCTAATAATGGTCCAGTATGTTGTTAATATTGTTTATACTGTTCATACTGTTTATATTTTTTAGGACTTCTATTTTATTTTATTCTATTTTAAAACTTATTGTTGCACTACTCTGTGGAACTGTCACTTTTGCATTTCACTGTATACATGTATGAACGTGACAAATAAAGAATCTTGAATCTTGAATCCATGTGTCTAACCCTACCCCAGACTCAGCCATGTCTAACCCTAACCCTAACCCAGACTCAGCCATGTCTAACCCTAACCCAGACTCAGCCATGTCTAACCCTAACCCAGACTCAGCCATGTCTAACCCTAACCCTAACCCAGACTCAGCCATGTCTAACCCTAACCCAGACTCAGCCATGTCTAACCCTAACCCTAACCCAGACTCAGCCATGTCTAACCCTAACCCAGACTCAGCCATGTCTAACCCTAACCCTAACCCAGACTCAGCCATGTCTAACCCTAACCCTAACCCTCACCCAGACTCAGCCATGTCTAACCCTAACCCTAACCCAGACTCAGCCAGTGAGCACCTGGTACCCCGTGTGAATAGAGGTGTATAAACAGCACCACTGCCTTGGCCAGACGTCCTCTGCTGTAAAGAATAACAAGTCCAGGTAAATGATGTCTGGTGAGGCTGGCCTCCGCGCTGCAGAGAGGAGGCCGGTCATCTGACTCCTCTGCTGTACCAACCACCGGACCACGTCAGGACCCACTGGCAAGCAGACTAAAACAGTCTCTTTTGGAGACTAGTTTTTTCAAACAAATCCTCACACTCACACGCATGCGTATTTCTATTTCCTGACAGATCTAGAACTGCATTTCTATGTCCTGACAGAGCCACAGCTACAGTAGCTCCGCCTCCTCCAGTCTGACAGGCCAGAAATAGGCAGCAGAGGAGAGTCGCTGGATACTCAGATAAAAATAACTTAATATAATAAATTAATGGTGAAACAGCTGAAAAGTCACCCAGATCCAAGGGTATACACCCCCCCCCCCCCCCCCCCAGACCCTCCCCTTCCTGACCCCCCCGCCTGGCCCCTCCCACAGGACTCCTCCCCCTACTGGCCCCTCCCCCTCCAGAGAAGAGCGTCACCACTGACATCACAGCTCAGGCTGACTCACTATTGGCCAGCCACTAACCACATGGTCTGCACCAGGAAGTGACTGTGGCCACATTAGAGAGTTGTTGAGTAAAGCCGGACCCCGGACAGGAGGCTGGGGGTCTGAACACACCTGAACACACCGTGTCCACTTGGCTCTGTCACCACGTCAACACCTCAAATCAGAGGGACTATCTTTGCATTTTGAGGTGAATAAACAGTGTTTTAATAAGGCATTCCAGCGCCACCTAGTGGAGAACCTTGGTAGAGATAAACAGATCCACATCTACTGCACCAGACGCCTCCTGCCAATCCAATTCAGGCTTTAAGGGGTTAGGACTAGTATCACACTAGTGAACACTAACACCATCACTAACACTAACACCATCACTAACACTATCACCATCACTAACACCATCACTAACACCTTCACTAACACTAACACCATCACTAACACTATCACCATCACTAACACCATCACTAACACCTTCACTAACACTAACACCATCACTAACACTAACACCATCACTAACACCATCACTAACACTAACACCATCACTAACACCATCACCATCACTAACACTACCACCATCACTAACACCATCACTAACACCTTCACTAACACTAACACCATCACTAACACTAACACCAACACTATTACCATCACTAACACCATCACAAACACCATCACCATCACTAACACCATCACTAACACCATCACGAACACCATCACTAACACTATTACCATCACTAACACCATCACTAACACTAACACCAACACTAACACCATCACAAACACCATCACCATCACTAACACCATCACTAACACCATCACGAACACCATCACTAACACTATTACCAACACTAACACCATCACTAACACTAACACCATTACCATCACTAACACCATCACTAACACTATCACCATCACTAACACCATCACTAACACTAACACCATCACTAACACCATCACTAACACCATCACTAACACTAACACCATCACCAACACTAACACCATCACCATCACTAACACCTTCACTAACACCAACACTAACACCATCACTAACACCAACACTAACACCATCACTAACACCATCACTAACACCATCACCATCACTAACACCTTCACTAACACCAACACCATCACCATCACTAACACCAACACTAACACCATCACTAACACTAACACCATCACTAACACCAACACTAACACCATCACTAACACTAACACCATCACTAACACTAACACCATCACTAACACTAACACCATCACTAACACCAACACTAACACCTTCACTAACACCATCACTAACACCATCACTAACACTAACACCATCACTAACACTAACACCATCACTAACACCAACACTAACACCATCACTAACACCAACACTAACACCTTCACTAACACCAACACTAACACCATCACTAACACTAACACCATCACTAACACCATCACCATCACTAACACCAACACCATCACTAACACTAACACCATCACTAACACTAAGACCATCACTAACACCATCACTAACACCTTCACTAACACCATCACTAACACTAACACCATCACTAACACTAACACCATCACTAACACCATCACTAACACCATCACTAACACCATCACTAACACTAACACCATCACTAACACCAACACCATCACTAACCCTGTCCTAACCCTAACCCTGTCCTAACCCTAACCCTGTCCTAACCCTAACCCTGTCAGGCCTTCAAAGGCAGATTAGCTCATTACAGTGAAATCATTAAGAGTTCAACACCTGGAGCAGAATGACCCGCGGAGGACACGCCCCCTACCTGAAGACACGCCCCTGAACCGAAGACACACCCCCAAACCGAAGACACGCCCCCAAAATGAAGAGGAGAAAACCTCCAAATCAATGATCAAACTAATGGATAAATAAACTATGGAAAACAGAAAATATCCCAAACTCAGCCCCCCCCCCTCCCTCCCCCCTCCCTCCACTTCCACTCTCATTCTTCCGGCAATTGAATTGACATCAGCGTCTCCACAAGCTGCTTCCTCTGTGTCTCCACCTCTCTGGGGTTTCACACTAGGAGATGCCGGCTGGGCTAGAACTAGATGACCCAGACCCCCCCAGACCTCTCCTGACCCCCCAGACGCCTCCTGACCCCCCCCCCCCCAGACCCCTCCTGACCCCCCAGACCTCTCCTGACCCCCCAGACCCCCCAGACGCCTCCTGACCCCCCCCCCCCAGACCCCTCCTGACCCCCCAGACGCCTCCTGACCCCCCCCCCCAGACCCCTCCTGACCCCCCAGACGCCTCCTGACCCCCCCCCCCCCCAGACCCCTCCTGACCCCCCAGACGCCTCCTAACCCCTCCAGACCCCCCAGACCCCTCCTGACCCCCCAGACCCCTCCTAACCCATCCAGACCCCTCCTAACCCATCCAGACGCCTCCTGACCCCCCCCCCCCAGACCTCTCCTGACCCCCCAGACGCCTCCTGACCCCCCCCCCCCCCAGACCTCTCCTGACCCCCCAGACGCCTCCTGACCCCCCCCCCCCAGACCCCTCCTGACCCCCCAGACGCCTCCTAACCCCTCCAGACCCCCCAGACTCCTCCTAACCCCACCAGACCCCTTCTGACCCCCCAGACCCCTCCTAACCCATCCAGACCCCTCCTAACCCATCCAGACCCCCCCCCAGACCACACCAGATTTATGATAATAAACACTTTGAATCTTGAATCTTGTACCATACCCCTCCTAACCCCACCAGACCCCTCCTGACCCCCCAGACCCTCCTAACCCATCCAGACCCCTCCTGACACCCCCCCCAGACCCCTCCTGACCACACCAGACCCCTCCTAACCCCCCCAGACTCCCTCAGACCCCTCCTAACCCCCCCAGACCCCTTCTGACCCGTCCTAACCCCCCCAGGCCCCTCCTGACCCCCCCCCCCCCCCGTGAACTCTAACCTGAGATCAGACCCTAAGCGCCTCACGCCGCCATCTGTCTCACCCTGGCTTCCTTCCTCTATGCTGACCCACCTGCTGCTCCACCACAACACCTAACCCTAACCCACTCCAGAGTCCAGCAGAACCTCCACAACACTCCACAGTCCAGGAGAACCTCCAGGAGAGGAGAGAGAGACCAGCAAAACCTCCAGGAGAGGAGAGAGAGACCAGCAGAAGGAGAGAGGCTGTACAGTCTGTAGCCTGACCTCTAACCCCAACCCTCTCCTGACCTCTAACCCCAACCCTCTCCTGACCTCTAACCCCAGATTAGATCAGACTAAAGACAAGTGGAGGCCAGGTGGAGGCCAGGTGGAGGCCCACCTCCTCCTCTTCCTCAGACTTACTGTCTCACCACTATCAGTCTCCTCTTCATCAGCCAGGACACTAAATACACTAGAGGCTCTGGAAACAGCCTCCAACCGGGTCCCTACCACTACAGGTACGTGACACACACACACACACACACTCCAGTTTTACCATTACTTTACACTCAATTAAGCCAACTTGTCATCTTTGATCTTTGCTTGTTTATGTGTGTGTGTGTGTGTGTGTGTGTGTGTGTATTCCACAGCAGTACTAACTTTTGTTGGGTTTGCGTAGCAGGTGAGTCTGTGGGGCATAGCGTGGTTCGGGGGGGCTGAGCCAGGGTTCGGGGGGCAGGCTGCCCACCATCCTAGACGGGGGCTTCTCCTCCACGCTGGACGTGATCACCATTGAAACAATGTGTGATTGGCTGCAGTGTCCAGGAAATCAAGTCAATCAAAGTTCAGACACGTTGGGGGCGGGATTCCAGAAACTACTTTGGATGTAGAGTGTCGTGTCCCTGGTGACCCGGCCATATGCCCCCAACAGCAGACAGGGTCAGGGTCAGGGTCAGAGGGAAGGCAGGCGTATGAAAGGTTCCCACAAAAATATTTCTCTGTCGACAATTCAATCCTGAAGTGGTGGAGACGCAGGAACCGAGAATCACAAGGCAGAACAGTTCCTCTGGTCGACTAGAACGTCTTCTCTAAGGCAACACACGGGGTTTCAGGCAACAATGCTTTGTTTTAGACAGTAAAAATATAATATAATTATCTAAACTATGTATTTCTTATATACTTCATAGATATATTTTCTATTTTTAAGATATATGCTTCTCTGTGTATATGGGGAACAAAATATTTGGTTACTCAAGTTAGCGTTGTTCTGGCCGTATGGCTGCTTCATGCATTGTTCCTTTGTGCTGAAAAGTTTCATCTCAGTCAGAGACGCTTCAGGAGACCACCAGGACTGTCCTGTGACAGGGGGCTGGGGGCGGGTAGAGGCAGAGAGAGGACCCCCACTAGGCGCTCCAGATCAGAGAGTTCAGCAGCTGACCAGGGTGGTGGAGGGCTGTGGGTGTGGGCCACCATTTACCCCATCACTCTCCCTAAAAATAGCATTAGCCTGTTAGACTCTGGAAGTATCCCACAGTGGACTGATCAGCCAGAGACCAGGCAGGCTGGAGGAGCTAACAGCATCTGCTGCCTCTCACTCTCAACCTCAGCCCTTAATCCAGGGACAAAGAGGTGCAGAAATCATCCACGGTGACCGTCTCTGCCTCTGTCTCCCCCCGCCAGACGGAGCTGCCCCCCCCCGGAACGGAGCTGGCCGATGATGTTAGGTGGTGACTTTACGGGCAGGCAGGTCGGGGAGGGGGGGGGGGGGACCGGAGAGGCGACCGGAGCTAAAAACACGAGTGACAACAACCTAAAGCTGGCGAAAAAATGTTTCGTGCGCAAGAAGAGGAAACGGACACGAACAAATAAATACCATGAAGCAAAGTGCTGATGTGAGAGAGTATTTCCAGGGACACAAAAAAGTAAAACCGTTTTCGGTGTATCGGTGCTATTCCAAAGTTTGGGATCAAGGCGCCAGCGGAGAGGCTCCAGAAAGCGACTGTTTGATTAGAGAGACGAGCCTCTGATCCGCAGCTTCTCGCCAGCCTCTCTTCTGGAGGCTGTTCTGACGGGAAAACTACAGAACAACACCGTAGTTTCACATAATCCACAAGATTAAATCCGCGATCTCCCAATCAGCCTTTTCCGTTAACCGGGCCAGACTGTAACCGGGCCAGGCTGTAACCGGGCCAGGCAGGACGGTATTCCTGTTCAGATGCAGAAAGTGTCGCGACAAAAAAAACAACCGAGGTTTCCGGAAGTTAGTCCTTCAGTGATCCCCGCAAACGTGAAATGACACCGAGCCTCTAAAACAGAGATCCTCCCGGTGCAACATAAACACAGAGGTTTCCCCGCCGCCTCTCTCTCCGGTGACAGCCAGGCGGCCCGGTGATCCGTGAGCCTCGGTGCGGTTCTCGTCTCGCTCCCGTCGGTCGCCGTTTGACACCTCTCCGGTTCAAACTACATATTCTGTTTCCGTTCAGTCCTCCGGTGTCGTTCCCGTAGGGTTTACCTCCGAGACGGTGTCTTTCCCGGGCAGCGTGAAGTCGTTGTGAGTCCCGGTGGCTCGCGGTTCTACCGGGGATCCACGCCCTGCGATGCGGACTGTTCCACTGCTCCCCGTCGCGGGGGGGTCCAGGACGAACACTCTTGCTTGACGCAGATCCTCACATCAATGTTTAACGGCTCAAACTACCGGGACACCGGGAGAAGCACAGTCCAGCCACCAGACATGACGCAGAGGTGTATCTCCGTGTGTGTGTGAAGTTACTTGGCGGTGTTTTAACACGGTGTTGTTAGAGATGAATGTGTGTCAACCCGGGGTCTCACCCCCCCTCCCCCTCCCGGTAGTAGAGTCCACCGGGCCGCTCCTACCATGTATAGTCAGCGGTGGATACGGTATATATACGGTAACATATATATAGACAGGACTACACTGATGGACCCGTGAGCAGGACTAATATTCACCCATTATGTGAAAAGGCCAACCGGTGTTGTCTCCGTGTCTCTGATGTCCGTTACCGATATGAAACGCTGACGTGGGAACCCGCTCCTCTAGCCTCCATATGTCATAATTCACCTCTTCTGTTAGCTTCGGCTACATATACCTGCTAACTGAGGGGTCCAGTCGGACCGGTGCTGGACTGGTGAAACGGTGTTAGTGAGGAACTTGGGTTTGGTTTATTTGATGGTGTTCGGTAACGGAGCAGGTACCAGGCTCGGGCTGCTCACTCCTCCAGTCCTTGAGAATTATTACAACTTTTCTGTGCTAAAGCGCGCACACTGACGAATCCTCCCCCCCCCCCCACCTCCTCTCCTCCCCCCCACCTCCTCTCTCTCTCCTCCCCCCCCCCCCCCCCCCCCCTCCTAGATCGTGCTCTCTCTCCACCCCCAGTGTGCGCGTTCGCAGCTCTGTTGCTATCCAACGCCACGGCAGCTTGAGCGCGATTGGTCAGACCCAGTCCCTTCCGCTGCTGCCATTGGTCAGCCTGAGCGTGTGGGCGGAGCCGGGAGAGGCTCCTCGTCGTCTCCAAACCCAGCGGAGGCAGAATGACGTGCCCGCGGAAATAGTTACAGACCTCAGGTGGGGGGGTGGGGGGGGAAGTGACCATTGAGGTAGAATATGAAGACATAAGCAGGGACGTAGGAAAAGCTGTTATAAGCAGCAGTAATGTCATCCCCTTTCCTTTATAAAGTGAGGCTTTAACTCCAGATAAACACGTACTGACCCTGAGACCCTGACTCTGGCCCTGGGGCAGAACACCAGTCTGATCACCCACTGGAGGTCATCATCTGTTAGAAACCCCTCATGAAACTCAAGTCACAATCATGAGCTGTAACTTTGAAAAGGACAAAACATCCTTCAGAGGGACGCAAACAGACCTGCAGTCTAAACACGTGACGTTGCAAGAAACTGTTGAATAAACTTTTGTTTGTACAGTGTTATAAAGGGTGTTATAAACTGTTATGAAGATCACCATGTCCCCACCAGTCACCATGGAAACACAGCAGGCCAAAACCCTGTCTCTCTCACACACACGCACACGCACACACAATATCACAGCTTTAATCAAAATAGACTCTGGTGTCACTGTGAAGTGACTGAGATCAAGTTTGAAAAGTTTATGAGGACAATATCTATTCATATGGACCATCCTGAGAGGGAGGGAGGGAGGGAGGGAGGGAGGTAAATGATGCTGTAATAACTTAGCATGAGTCCTGTGAAAGGTCTGAACATAATTCCCAGTGACACACGTGTCCACAGCAGACAGCGTGTAGTGTGTTGTGGATCCCTGCTCCCTAATGTTGGCCAGTTCTTCCTCTATTCTCCACAAAAGAATAGCAACCCAAGAGGGTGGTGGGTGGGGAGGGAGGGAGGGAGGGAGGGGGTGGGGGGGGGGGGGGGGGGGGGGGGGTGGGTGGGAGGGAGGGAGGGAGGGAGTGGGGAGGGAGGGAGGTACAAAATGAGGTTAAGCATGCCGTCATTCATTCTCCACGGTAACCAGTGTGTGCGTGTTCCCCTCAACCTCCTGCAGACTCAACTCTCCTAGCGCTGCAGCTAGCACACTTAGCATAGCCTGGACCCTGAGTGGTGGTGCTGGAATAACAGTGTTGTGGTTGTAATAACAGGGTGTTGTGGTTGTAATAACAGGGTGTTGTGGTTGTAATAACACAGTGTTGTGGTTGTAATAACAGGGTTGTGTTGTGGTTGTAATAACAGGGTGTTGTGGTTGTAATAACGGGTTGTGTTGTGGTTGTGGTTGTAATAAGGGGTTGTGTTGTGGTTGTGTTGTGGTTGTAATAAGGGGTTGTGTTGTGGTTGGGTTGTGGTTGTAATAACGGGTTGTGTTTTGGTTGTGTTGTGGTTGTAAAAACAGGTTGTGTTGTGGTTGTAAAAACAGGTTGTGTTGTGGTTGTGTTGTAGTTGTGTTGTGGTTGTAATAACAGGGTTGTGTTGTGGTTGTGTTGTGGTTGTAATAACAGGGTTGTGTTGTGGTTGTGGTTGTAATAATGGGGTTGTGTTGTGGTTGTAATAACGGGTTGTGTTTTGGTTGTGTTGTGGTTGTGGTTGTAATAACGGGTTGTGTTGTGGTTGTGTTGTGGTTGTAATAACAGGGTGTTGTGGTTGTAAAAACAGGTTGTGTTGTGGTTGTAAAAACAGGTTGTGTTGTGGTTGCAATAACAGGTTGTGTTGTGGTTGTAATAACGTGTTGTGTTGTGGTTGTGTTGTGGTTGTAAAAACAGGTCGTGTTGTGGTTGTGTTGTAGTTGTGTTGTGGTTGTAATAACAGGTTGTGTTGTGGGTGTGTAGTGGTTGTAATAATGGGATGTGTTGTGGTTGTAATAACGGGTTGTGTTGTGGTTGTAATAACGGGTTGTGTTGTGGTTGTGTTGTGGTTGTAATAACGGGTTGTGTTGTGGTTGTGTTGTGGTTGTAATAAGGGGTTGTGTTGTGGTTGTAATAACAGGTTGTGTTGTGGTTGTAATAAGGGGTTGTGTTGTGGTTGTGTTGTGGTTGTAATAAGGGGTTGTGTTGTGGTTGTAATAAGGGGTTGTGTTGTGGTTGTGTTGTGGTTGTAATAAGGGGTTGTGTTGTGGTTGTAATAAGGGGTTGTGTTGTGGTTGTGTTGTGGTTGTAATAACAGGTTGTGTTGTGGTTGTGTTGTGATTGTAATAAGGGGTTGTGTTGTGGTTGTAATAAGGGGTTGTGTTGTGGTTGTGTTGTGGTTGTAATAACGGGTTGTGTTGTGGTTGTAATAAGGGGTTGTGTTGTGGTTGTGTTGTGATTGTAATAAGGGGTTGTGTTGTGCTTGTGTTGTGGTTGTAATAAGGGGTTGTGGTTGTGTTGTGGTTGTAATAAGGGGTTGTGTTGTGGTTGTAATAACGGGTTGTGTTGTGGTTGTGTTGTGGTTGTAATAAGGGGTTGTGTTGTGGTTGTGTTGTGGTTGTAATAAGGGGTTGTGGTTGTGTTGTGGTTGTAATAAGGGGTTGTGTTGTGGTTGTAATAACGGGTTGTGTTGTGGTTGTGTTGTGGTTGTGTTGTGGTTGTAATAAGGGGTTGTGTTGTGGTTGTAATAAGGGGTTGTGTTGTGGTTGTGTTGTGGTTGTAATAACAGGTTGTGTTGTGGTTGTGTTGTGGTTGTAATAAAGGGTTGTGTTGTGGTTGTGTTGTGGTTATTACATGCAGAGATAACCGTGTATCTGGGCTGGTCTCGGGATGTGACTCGGTTCAGACACCGAGATTAAAAACGCACGGTGAAGACTCCGGGACTCACGTGCCTTGCAGCAAAATTCCACCCGGCAACTCCACACTGTACCATGGCAACAGCCCTGCCATTGGTCCCGGGTGCGGTTTGAAATGACCAATGGGAGGCCCGGCAGCGGGTGATGCGTGTTGCTAGGTAAACATGATGCAGTGGAGATAGGGGAGGCGGAGGGGAGGCGGAGGGGAGGGGAGGGGAGGGGAGGGGAGGGGAGCACGGCAGAGTTACAGCCTCACTGCGGGGAGGTTCGCCGGGGTTGCGTTTCAGCTCCGGTAAGCCGAGGGAACAGGGTTTTTTCTAAGGTGAAGCCGTATTTCTGTTGATTCGGCCGGTTCGGAGCGGCAGAGACAGAGAGGCAGCAGCCGTCTGCTCACCAACACCAGTCACATGGTCTCTGCTGTATTTTCAACCCCTCTACCTACAGACACCTCATCCTCTCTGCTCTACCTACAGACACCTCATCCTCTCTCTGCTCTACCTACAGACACCTCATCCTCTCTCTGCTCTACCTACAGACACCTCATCCTCTCTCTGCTCTACCTACAGACACCTCATCCTCTCTGCTCTACCTACAGACACCTCATCCTCTCTGCTCTACCTACAGACACCTCATCCTCTCTCTGCTCTACCTACAGACACCTCATCCTCTCTGCTCTACCTACAGACACCTCATCCTCTCTCTGCTCTACCTACAGACACCTCATCCTCTCTCTGCTCTACCTACAGACACCTCATCCTCTCTCTGCTCTACCTACAGACACCTCATCCTCTCTCTGTGGATGCACCACTGACATTCTGACAACCACAGAAGGCAACAGGAGCCTTGTGACCCTGAGGTCCACACATTTTTTAAATAGGTCCTAAACTTTTACTTCCCTTTGACACCTGCCCCATACAATCATTAGTCAGTAACCACAGTAACCACAGTAACCAGAGCCAAACGACCTGAGACTTCTGCATCAGAAATAGGAGCTTTCATGAGTCTACAACAACAACTACAACTACAACTACAACAACAACAACTACAACAACAACTACAACAACTACAACTGAGATTTAAACATGGATTACAAGTTGGTCCATCTATCCCTGCTGTAGTGAAGTAACATCACTTCATTCTAGCTCATTCTGGCTGGTTGTCATGGAGGTTGTGGTGTTGGTGATGTGTCGTTTCCTGTCGGTAAATCAACCCGTTTCCACTGGAATCAAATGAAACATTCAGACTTTCTGTCAAACTTGACCTGAATGAAACAAAGTAACATGGTGGTTAAGCCCCGCCTCCTGTGTGACTTTCCACCTCAAACAGCGATGAGAGACACTGTTGAAGACCCCCGCCCCCCCTCCACCACCACCCCCAACCCCCCGCCCCCCCTCCACCACCACCCCCAACCCCCCCGCCACCCCCCCCCCACCACCACCCCCAATCCCCCCTCCACCACCACCCCCCCGCCAATCCCCCCCCCACCACCACCACCAACCCCCCCTCCACCACCACCCCCCCGCCAACCCCCCCCCACCACCACCAACCCCCCCCCCCCCTCCACCACCCCCCCCCGCCAATCCCCCCCCCCCCCCCCCCCCCCCATATCCCCCCAGCCCAGCAACACCTCAACTAGCACACAAATACCCCCCAGCAAATACCCCACAGCAAAGTTTGGAGTTACATGTGACAAAAATGGACCAATGTTGCTACTGGCCAGTTCTGCCAAGATACCAGAGAGTCAGAGTCACAGAGTCAGAGTCACACACCCCAACACACACACCCCAACACACACAGCCCAACACACACAGCCCAACACACACACCCCAACACACACAGCCCAACACACACCCCAACACACACAGCCCAACACACACAGCCCAACACACACACCCCAACACACAGCCCAACACACAGCCCAACACACACCCCAACACACACACTCCAACACACAGCCCAACACACACACCAACACACAGCCCAACACACACA
>NC_139664.1:2002040-2019540 GCF_951799395.1 Argentina silus | reverse complement strand
ATGAACGGTGCGGTTCGGGCTGACGTCACGTCTCCCTGCCGGTAACCATCAGGTTAGAGGTCACATCATTAACTAACTCTGTCAAGTCATGTTTCTTGTGATATTAATCAGTCATCTGGCTGTCAGTCCTGTCCAAACCACCGCTGTGCTTTAAAATGATTCTACTGAGGAAATGATTCTACTCCATGGTCATGTTTAACTAGTAGTAATGTGGGGGTTGTGATGCTGGGTTCGGATCCGTCCTCCAGAACCCGCCTGACCGCCGTCCTCCTTCAGTTACTTAAAATGGCGGCGGTCCTCCCGAGGTACCGGGTCTGCACCGGCCCGGGGCTGGCGACCCACATAGTCGCTACTGTTTTCCGCGGCGCCGTTTTTCTCGGTGTGATTTCGTAACCGTGTTTCTGATCGTTAAGTCGTTCAGAGAAACACCTTCAGGGAACGACCACGACACGCCCCCTTCTCCGCGGCTGCGTCATCAAGCGTCAAAGCCCGTTCACGCCAACTACCACTACACGAGCCCGCGCACCCAGAAACACTGGTGCAAACCCCAACATTTCCTCTGGCCCAACCAGACCGTCCTGCTCTGAACCGTCCTGCCTGCAGTCTGCTTCAGCCAGGGTAGGACCGCCAGTCTTCGTCAGCAACACCTGGATCCAGCTCACCTGAGAATCTACACAGATCCAAACCAAGTAGACGATCCAAGGACATTTAACTAAATCTCTTGTTAGAACTGCTAGGTGGACATTCACCCCCCCCCCCCCCCCCCCCCCAGAGCTCCAGACTGACCCCTGATGACAGCTGGACCAACATGTTCTCATCAGTATGTCTCTGTGGCAGTCTGTGTCTGACAGTCACACAAACACTCACTCAAGATGTTTTATTAAAAAAGACAAGGTTCAATATAACAGTCAAGTCAAAGAGAAACATACACAAAACCCTTAGTCTTGTTTTAAACATCCATCAAGAACCAAAAAATATCCCCTTCAACTTCATGACAATGATCAACAGAAATAGATGCTCTATAAAAGCAGATAGATTAACATAAGAAAGTGATATAAACCTCCAACTACAAATTCACAAATTTAAATCAATATTCAGCTCTCTGTGGGGTTTTATACGGTGACAGAGTTCAGCAGGGGACAGGGTGGCCATGCCAACACCTCCCAGGACTAAATAAAGCCGTTCTTCTGAAGAGGAGCAGAGCTCAGCAGAGTCCTCAGATGTTTAACAGCAGGTGGAGGTCGGAGCATCCGTGGGCTGAGTTCTGCTGCTCTCTGGTGGTGGAGGGAGGGATGGCAGCAGGGGAGTAGGTCACTGTGCAGGTCACTTCTTCCCTTTGGGAGCGGGTCTGTGAAGGAGGAGGAGGAACATCAGACAACTCGAGGGGGGACATTAACCCTGTCAGGAGAACTCAGTAATACAGTCAACTACAACATGTGTTGTGTCACCTGAGGATAATTATTCAGTGTATATTTACTTTTTTAAGCAAGTCAATTGCTACAGGTATGAGATGCTGTGTGTTGATTCCCACTACGATGGCTAGGTGTGTGTGTGTGTACCTGTAGATCCCCACTACGATGGCGTGGTCTCTCTCGTAGGGCTCCAGGGTCAGCTGCTCCTGAGGCTTCATGTTCTCTGAGCTCATCTTCTTCACCTCAGCCGCAAACACTGCCTCTGGGGCAGCCGTCGAGTCTATACAGTTAGCCTGAGGAGAGAGGAGTCTATACAGTTAGCCTGAGGGGAGAGTCTATACAGTTAGCCTGAGGGGGGAGTCTATACAGTTAGCCTGAGGAGGGGAGAGTCTATACAGTTAGCCTGAGGGGAGAGGAGAGTCAATCCTCATCCTCCTGTAGGTTAGAAACACACGCCAGCCCATCACATGATCACCTTTAAGGCAGGCTGCCCAGAGCCTGGTAGAGCAGGAAGGACACCAGCGTAGGGAGGCTGCTACCCCCTTCCCCCCCACCAGCTCAACTCACCTTGATGGAGATGACGAAGTGTCCTCCGTTCTTCAGGAAGTTGTGAGCGTTCAGGGCGACGATCCTGGTCTGGTCTGGCTGGGCGACGTCAGCGAAGATGACATCCACCATGCCTGAGAGAGAGGGGTCGGGGGTCAGACTGGGTAAGTTACAGCCAATCAGAATCCACTAGTGAGGTTCTGCGTCACGGCTGAGGGGGGGGGGGGCCTCACCAACGAGCATGCGGTACTTATGGGGGTGGCGAGCGTCCTCGATGATGGGGATGATGTTGGTCCTCTTCTTGGCCACGTTGAGCAGATCACGCCCCGAACGGTGAGAGAACTCCACCGCGTAAACTAGACCCTCCTGCAGAGAGGCAGAGGAAACTAGCTTCATAGCAGACCAACAACAACAATAATAATAATAATAATAAATGCATTCATTATGTTCAGCGCTTTTCTCAATACTCAGACACACGGAGAAGTCAAAACTAAAAAACACAGCCAATAAAAACAAAGCAAGTTGAAGTTCAAGCTACTGACCGGTCCTACGATGTCCGACACGTGGGAGACTGTGGTGCCGGAGGCGGCGCCGAGGTACATGACCTTGCAGCCCGGTTTGATGTGGATCTGGTCCACACCGCCCAAGATGGCCGCCGCCAGCTTGGACCTGAAGGGGTTCCAGGCTCTGTACTCAATCTTCGTCTCCCCTTCCTGGAACAGAGGCAGAGCTGAGTCAGACACCCTGACATTCCTCCAGCGGCCTGGCTTGTTCAGTATGTCAGTCAACTAAACATCAGCAGCTAAATCTTCCACAAGGAGAAGACATCAGTCACATGACTTACCTCCACATTCATCCTCTTCTCTCCGTACACGGACTCTCCAATCACCATGTTCCTGGTGACCAGGGCATCCTCCTTCCCTCTGCAGATGAACACTCCTGGGGGGGGAGAGGGGGGTTCAGATACAGGTATGATCTGTAAACTTCCACACGTCACTGTGTATTAACACTGTTCATAAATCCTATTAAACACAGAGCTGCTGTTAATACACCAGTATTCTGACCTGCCCCCCCCCCCCCCCCCTAATACATCATCCTCTCACCTTCGTGTCTGTGCGGCTCCACAGTCACCTTCCTGCCCCCCCTGAAGCCTCCGCCTGCGCCCCCCCTCCCTCCTCTGCCGCGGGGGGTCCCACGACCACCGCCTCGGCCACGGAAACCCCCCTCGCCGCTGGGAGACCTGAAGCCACCGCCTGAGGGGGGGGGGGGGCACACATTAGTCACAACAACCAAGCAGGCAGTGGTTGATATCCAGATTTACAGGGTTAAAATTAAACTGTAATCACCAGAACAGCAGTTGAACAGTCCTCTGCTACAACCAGTCAGGTCAAACAATAAACTAACTCAGACATACAACTCATGTTATGAACAACATGTTGTTTAACTAGTCCAGCCAGTACTCACCACCTCCTCTTCCTCTGAAGCCTCCTCTTCCTCCGCGATCCCCAAAGCCTCCGCGATCCCCAAAGCCTCCTCTTCCTCCCCTGAAGCCTCCTCTTCCTCCCCTGTCACCACCGCCTCGGGGACTGAATCCTACAGACAACCAGACAGAGATATAATATTAATGTGTTATGTTTATAGTACAGACTCTCAGGGCCGAGACACACGGCTGACCAACGCCACAAGCTGCTCCAGTTAAGGTCCCATCACGTATTTTGATTTATATATACACTATACTTGCTCTTTAGCCACAGCACATGCAAATAACTGCTAAAGCAGGAATAAGGTGCAACAAAGGCTTTGTATTAACATGAAGAAATCCTCTTAAACAGTAACACTGGACCGCGTCTTCTGCTGTTCTGAACTTGGAGGGTCTCCTGTTGAACGGGGGTGGAAACGGTGCGTCTCTGGAACAGAAACGAGCACACCCCGTCTCCACCAGACCTCGGCCCCCGGTCCCCTCAGCTCCCGGGGGAGAAACGGGACTTTGTCTCCGCTTCGTCCTCCGCCGGCTAGGCTAGGCTAGCTGCTTTCTCTCACGGAAACGCGGTAAATGTCTCCGTTACGAGTGCAGGCCTCGCTCACACGCCGCGGATATACTTTATGTACGATGATAAAATGAGCCAGTTTGACCAAATCATGTTTTGAGGATTTAAATTCAATAAAAGTCAGGCCAGCTGGTCGAGTCAGCCTCCGGTCCACCGGGCCTCCGGTCGGTCCACCGGCCCGGACACGCGCTGCTGCTCTGCACACAACAGCCACACCGTTTTAACCATTTAACGGGAACATTGTCGCTCCCACGAAATGAAAAAGTGAAGCGAACTGAAGGTAAGAACTCGGTAAGATCTCCGGTCAGTGTGTCAGAGACCGGAGGGGCAGGAGGACACGTGTCCGCCGCCATGCGGCTCCACCGCCGAGAGCATCACAAGCGGCAGGGTCACAACACCGACCACCGTCTGACCCAATAAACACATACCGACCACCGTCTGACCCAATAAATACACACCGACCACAGTCTGACCCAATAAACACACACACACACTCCTCATTTACACGGTTCCGTTCCGTTTAAATGTCTCCATAGTAACAGCGGTGGCCGCGGTGCTGCTCTGGTAGGACTGAACTCCTCTTCAACACAAAATCACTTAATTCAGATAGAAGTCGCCCCGCAGCGGTCATCTACTCTGTGTGCCTGTTTATTAACGGAACAAACCAAACTTACCGGGTCTCATAGTCGTCGGTAAACGTGTTTCTGCGGTCACGCGGGTCGGGACGGTCGGTCTCTCGCGCTGCTCCGGTCGCTCTGCCTTCCGCACGCCGCGCGCCACGAGGTCACCACGGCTCTCCCACGATGCACCGCGGTCTACGGCTGGCTTACAACGGTGTCGCCCTCTACCTTTTAGATGTCTGTACTACACTCACACACACACACACACACACACACACACACACACACAGGCACGCACGCACGCACGCACACACACACACACACACACACACACACACACACACACACACACACACTCACTCACTCACTCACTCACTCAGAACACGATCAGAGGTGTCTGTAGAACAGTGATCAGCAGTCAGAACCAGAAGGATGTTTGTGTTTTATTCATATTAATAAACATGATAAACATCACTGATGTTTGGGCCATTTTTAATGGCATTGTTGGCTGTGTTCTTTTTGTTTGTGTGTGTGTGTGTGTGTGTGTGAGAGAGTGTGTGTGTGTGTGTGTGTAGAACTATACTGGTACTGTCCAGCCTCTGTTGCTTGGAGCCCCTCCAAAGCCAAAACGCATCCATGCAGAAAATATTATGGTTTAAAGATTATTAATTGAAGTGTTGTTCATTTTTAATTAGCTATGATATTCTATGATGACTCATCAGGGGAGGAGGAGAGGAGGAGGAGGAGGAGGAGGAGGAGGAGGAGGAGGAGGAGAAGGAGGAGAGGAGAAGGAGAGGAGGAGAGGAGAAGGAGGAGCGGAGAGGAGGAGGAAGGGAGGAGAAAGAGGAGGAGGAGGAGAGGAGAGGAGAAAGAGAGGAGAGGAGAAGGAGGGAGAGGAGAGGAGAGGAAAGGAGGAGAAAGGGAGGAGAAAGAGGAGAAGAGGAGGAGGAGGAGAGGAGAAGGAGGAAGAGAGCAGGAGGAGAGGAGGAGGAGGAGAGGAGAAGGAGGGGGAGAGGAGGAGGAGGAGAGGAGAAGGAGGAAGAGAGGAGGATGTTTGAGTGTTGTGTGATTGTTAAATGTAATGGAATGAATGACAACCAAACTGAAGACTGACCTCGTTATTAACCTTTCAATTATCATCATGTAGTGTAGTAGTGTAGTGTAGTGTAGTAGTGTAGTAGTGTAGTGTAGTAGTGTAGTAGTGTAGTGTAGTGGTGTAGTGTAGTAGTGTAGTAGTGTAGTGTAGTTGTGTAGTAGTGTAGTGTAGTTGTGTAGTGTAGTGTAGTGGTGTAGTAGTGTAGTGTAGTGTAGTGTAGTGTAGTAGTGTAGTGTAGTGTAGTGTAGTAGTGTAGTAGTGTAGTGTAGTAGTGTAGTAGTGTAGTGTAGTAGTGTAGTGTAGTTGTGTAGTGTAGTGTAGTAGTGTAGTGTAGTAGTGTAGTGTAGTGTAGTGTAGTGTAGTAGTGTAGTGTAGTGTAGTAGTGTAGTGTAGTAGTGTAGTAGTGTAGTGTAGTAGTGTAGTGTAGTGTAGTGTAGTAGTGTAGTGTGTAGTGTTGTGTAGTGTGTAGTGTTGTGTAGTGTGTAGTGTAGTGTTGTGTAGTGTTGTGTAGTGTAGTGTGTAGTGTAGTGTTGTGTAGTGTAGTTTGTAGTGTTGTGTAGTGTGTAGTGTAGTGTAGTGTTGTGTGTAGTGTTGTGTAGTGTAGTGTGTAGTGTTGTGTAGTGTAGTGTTGTGTAGTGTGTTGTGTAGTGTGTAGTGTAGTGTTGTGTAGTGTGTAGTGTAGTGTTGTGTAGTGTAGTGTAGTGTGTAGTGTTGTGTAGTGTAGTGTTGTGTAGTGTGTAGTGTAGTGTTGTGTAGTGTGTAGTGTAGTGTGTAGTGTTGTGTAGTGTAGTGTGTAGTGTGTAGTGTTGTGTAGTGTGTAGTGTTGTGTAGTGTGTAGTGTAGTGTGTAATGTGTAGTGTTGTGTAGTGTGTAGTGTAGTGTTGTGTAGTGTGTAGTGTTGTGTAGTGTTGTGTAGTGTGTAGTGTAGTGTTGTGTAGTGTGTAGTGTTGTGTAGTGTGTGTTTTCTTGTGAAGCACCATCAGACTCGCCTGTTTGAAACTGTTCTAACCAATAAAACAGATGATTATTAAAACAGATGATTGTTCCATTGATTGATGATATTCATGGTCCCTCTCAGCCTCGTTCAGTCATCAGTGTTATTCATGCTCTTCATTCCCCAGTGATGTCAGACATTTCCCCTCCCCTCCTCTCCTCTCCTCCCCTCCTCTCCACCTCTCCTCTCCTCCCCTCCTCCTCTCCTCCCCTCCTCCTCTCCCCTCCCCTCCTCCTCTCCCCTCCCCTCCCCTCCTCCCCTCTCCCCTCCTCTCCTCTCCTCTCCTCTCCTCTCCTTTCCTCTCCCCTCCCCTCCTCCTCTCCTCCTCTCCTCCCCTCCCCTCCTCCTCTCCTCCCCTCCTCAGGTCTGGAGCGGTGTGGAACAGAGAGAGAAGACCACCACAGACAGAGAACCACAACAGCACAAACAGCAAAAAGTATCAAAACACTCTGAACACACACTGGCCTCGTAGTTGTGTCTATCTGGCCTGGTTGAGACCAGGCTCTCCTGGGTCAGACAGTCTGTATCTGGCCTGGTTGAGACCAGTCGCTCCTGGGTCAGACAGTCTGTATCTGGCCTGGTTGAGACCAGGCTCTCCTGGGTCAGACAGTCTGTATCTGGCCTGGTTGAGACCAGGCTCTCCTGGGTCAGACAGTCTGTATCTGGCCTGGTTGAGACCATGCTCTCCTGGGTCAGACAGTCTGTATCTGGCCTGGTTGAGACCAGTTGCTCCTGGGTCAGGACACTCTGTATCTGGCCTGGTTGAGATCAGGCTCTCCTGGGTCAGACAGTCTGTATCTGGCCTGGTTGAGACCAGGCTCTCCTGGGTCAGACAGTCTGTATCTGGCCTGGTTGAGACCAGGCTCTCCTGGGTCAGACAGTCTGTATCTGGCCTGATTGAGACCAGGCTCTCCTGGGTCAGACAGTCTGTATCTGGCCTGGTTGAGACCAGGCTCTCCTGGGTCAGACAGTCTGTATCTGGCCTGATTGAGACCAGGCTCTCCTGGGTCAGACAGTCTGTATCTGGCCTGGTTGAGACCAGGCTCTCCTGGGTCAGACAGTCTGTATCTGCCTGATTGAGACCAGGCTCTCCTGGATCAGACAGTCTGTATCTGGCCTGGTTGAGACCAGTTGCTCCTGGGTCAGACAGTCTGTATCTGGCCTGGTTGAGACCAGGCTCTCCTGGGTCAGACAGTCTGTATCTGGCCTGGTTGAGACCAGGCTCTCCTGGGTCAGACAGTCTGTATCTGGCCTGATTGAGACCAGGCTCTCCTGGATCAGACAGTCTGTATCTGGCCTGGTCACAACACAGAGGTGGAAGCCGGTTTGAAAGGATTGACGGCTTGCAACACGTCAACCAATCAAATACCAGCTTGGGCAGAGTTCGAAATCTTCACGTTTTCTTCCTTTTTCCTCAATGTTGCAAAACATCAAGAAACCAACCATCCTACCGCGTGGGGAGGAGGGTCATAGGGGAGGGAACCTAGAACCTGTTTCATAGTCAGTCAACCAGTCAGTCAACAGTCAGTCAGTCAGTCAGTCAGTCAGTCAACCAGTCAGTCAGTCAGTCAGTCAGTCAGTCAACCAGTCAGTCAGTCAGTCAGTCAGTCAGTCAACCAGTCAGTCAGTCAGTCAGTCAGTCAGACAGTCAGACAGTCAGTAAACCAGTCATTCAGTCAACCAGTCAATCAGACAGACAGTCAGTCAGACAGTCAGTCAACCAGTTAGTTAGTCAACCAATCAGTCAGTCAGTCAGTCAGTCAGTCAGACAGTCAATCAGTCAGTCAGTCAGTCAGTCAGTCAGTCAGCCAGCCAGTCAGTCAACCAGTCAGTCAGTCAGTCAGTTAACCAGTCAGTCAGTCAGTCAGTTAACCAGTCAGTCAGTCAGTCAGTCAGTCAGTCAGTTAACCAGTCAGTCAGTTAACCAGTCAGTCAGTCAGTCAGTCAACCAGTCAGTCAGTCAGTCAGTCAGTCAGCCAGGCTGCTGGTTCACTCTGACACACGGTGTCTCATCCAGAACATTGACACTAAATGATTTAATAAAAAAGAGTTCCCATGACGACCGACCTGTGGACCCCCAGCAACAGTCAGAAGCGATGGGTTTCCATGGTCAGTGTTGCCATGGTTAATGTTGCCATGGCCAGTGTTGCCATGTTCCTTCCTCATTCAGACCATCTGGTTCACCCCTCCATTACTCACGTTCTCCCCCTTCCCCCTCCCCCTCCTCCCCCCTTGCCCCCTCCCCCTCCACCCCCTCCTCCCCCCTGCCCCCCTCCAACTCCGGACATGGCTGCTGCTCCATGGGCGGGGGGGACAGGGGGGGGTGGGGGAACGGCCTCTCCCTTCTCGGCCAGCTCAGCCAGCTGGCGGGCGGAGCAGCAGGGGGTGGGGGTGGGGTAGGTGTGGTGGAAGGACTCGTAGTCCACCTCGTAGAAGCCCTCCTCCAGAGAGAGAACCGGCGTGAACCTCTCCCCCCACAACACCTCCGAGTTCAGGTAGGAGCTCCTCGCCTGACAGGTCATCCCTGGGGGGGCGAGGGGAGGGGGAGGGGGAGGGGGAGGGGGAGGGGGGGGGGCGGTGGGGAGAGAGAGGGAATGGTTGATTTAAAACAGGCTCTATATTCATTTACATTTACATTTATGAGACGCCTTTATCCAAAGCGACTTACAACAAATACATTTGTTTAAGTAAGTGAATCATCTATCCATCAGTCATCATCAGATAAAGTAATCCATGCTCAGACCAGGGACCATAGGCAGTCACAATGCTAGAAGAAGGAAGACATTTTTAAAAATATATATATATTTACAGTAGAGAAACTGTACAGGGGGGTAGTGGGGGTGAAGAGGTCTCTAGGGTTAGGGTTAGGGTTAGTACAGGGGGGTAGTGGGGGTGAAGAGGTCTCTAGGGTTAGGGTTAGGGTTAGTACAGGGGGGGTAGTGGGGATGAAGAGGTCTCTAGGGTTAGGGTTAGAGTTAGGGTTAGTACAGGGGGGTAGTGGGGGTGAAGAGGTCTCTAGGGTTAGGGTTAGGGTTAGTACAGGGGGGTAGTGGGGGTGAAGAGGTCTCTAGGGTTAGGGTTAGTACAGGGGGGTAGTGGGGATGAAGAGGTCTCTAGGGTTAGGGTTAGGGTTAGTACAGGGGGGTAGTGGGGATGAAGAGGTCTCTAGGGTTAGGGTTAGAGTTAGGGTTAGTACAGGGGGGTAGTGGGGGTGAAGAGGTCTCTAGGGTTAGGGCTAGGGTTAGTACAGGGGGGTAGTGGGGGTGAAGAGGTCTCTAGGGTTAGGGTTAGGGTTAGTACAGGGGGGTGAAGAGGTCTCTAGGGTTGGGGTTAGGGTTAGTACAGGGGGGTAGTGGGGGGATGAAGAGGTCTCTAGGGTTAGGCTTAGGGTTAGTACAGGGGGGGTAGTGGGGATGAAGAGGTCTTTAGGGTTAGGGTTAGTACAGGGGTTAGGGTTAGGGTTAGATCAGTAGTGACTCTGCAGTCCTGACAGCAGTGGGAAGCTCCTCCCACCAGCGGGGCGCCAGGACAGTGAAAAGCCGTGACCGAGTGGTGCGGCTGCTGCATCCACGTAGAGGCGGCGGTGCCAGGCGGCCAGCTGAGGTGGAAGAGCAGAGTGATCGGAGCCGGGGGGTTTGGGTACCAGCGTTTGACTACCTGTTTTGACATACGATACGTCAAAAACTAAACATATGTTGCGTAAGAGTTATGTGAATTACGATTTGCGTGGCGCTTAGCCAGTATTAGGTATTAACTTGTAGTGGTTAAGGTTAGGTATTAACTTGTAGTGGTTAAGGTTAGGTATTAACTTGTAGTGGTTAAGTTTAGGGTTAGGGTTAGAGTGGTTAAGGTTAGGGGAAGTTGTCAAATATTAGCATAAGCAACAACAATTAACAACAATTAGCACCCAAAATAATGTGTGTCCCCAGCGTGATTCAAACCAGCAACAACGTCTGGGCTGCAAGTCAGGTCAGATCTGAGACACCCTGTGATTGGGTCAGATCTGAGACTCACTCTGTGATTGGGTCAGATCTGAGACTATAAAACGCTGTGATTGGGTAATGGAACTCTCTAGAGACCTGCAGTGGGTCACATGACCACAGCTAAATCTGGAAGGTCTGATCATGACTCAACAAGCTTTGTCTGCTTCTGATGTCCTTTCATCATGTCCACGTTTTCCATGTTCCCCAGATGTTCTCCATGTTCCCCAGACGTTCTCCATGTTCCCCAGATGTTCTACATGTTCCCCAGACGTTCTCCATGTTCCCTAGACGTTCTCCAGACGTTCTACATGTTCCCTAGACGTTCTCTGTGTTCCCTAGACATTCTCCAGACGTTCTCCAGACGTTCTACATGTTCCCTGGGCTGTAGAAGACGAGAGGTTTCTGACGTAGCACCAGGAATCAGGCAACAAAACAGACATGCCTTCTCTCTCAAACACACACACACACACACACACAACCACACACACAACCCCCCCCCCCCACACACACACACACACACACACACACACACACTCACTCACTCACAGACACACACACACACTCACTCACTCACAGACACACACACACTCACACAGTGCAGGATATGTTTGTGTTTGTTTATAAATAGCTTGTGTGTTTTCATCCTCTGCTCAAATGAACCTTGAACAGCTCCATCAATTACACAACACTAATATTACCCACAATCCCACAGACCAGGCGGAGACGCAGACAGAAGTACATCTAGGCTGACAGCCAGACACATACTCAGTGGAGTGACACACACACACACACACACACACACACACACACACACACACGCGCGCGGAGGGAAGCGGAGCGTGGCGGGGGATGGGGATGGGGGTGGGGGGGGGGGGTGGGGGGTGGGGGGGGGGGTTTGGCAGCAGTCGTCAGTGTTTGAGCTCCATCGCTTCATTTGCATTTCACCAGCGGCACATGAACATTCTAATGGTCACATGAACATTCTAATGGTCACATGAGCATTCTAATGGTCACATGAACATTCTAATGGTCACATGATGCTCTTAGACGTTTACTCTCAACAGTCATATGAACAGCACTACAATGGTCCGTCCGTCCGTCCGTCCGTCCCTCTGTCCATCTGTCTGTCTGTCTATGTATCTATCTATCTACCCCCCCCCCCTACCCCCCCCTTCCCCCTATTGCCGTGCCGACCCACCTGTAGCCTCCACCATGCCCTCCAGGATGACAACCACCTCAAACTCCTCCCTCTCCAGCTGTTGCCGGGAGACGTCCCAGAGTGGGCTGGCCTGGTTCACCTCATGACAGATGATCAGTGGAGACACCAGGAAGAGCCGGTCGTCCCCACTGTGGAAGCCCACGTTCAGGTCCGTCTGGTTCAGAGGGATGAACTCCCCCTCCTGAGTCTGTCTGGACCGGATCAGCTTGGCCCGGATGGACGCCTCTACGATGTGAGAGTTCCTCAGGTCTCCCACCCGGAACATCAGACAGAGACGGCCGTCCCGGACTGACACCACGGCCCGCTGGGAGAACATGAGCGTCTCTGCACGGCGGTTGGGCTGAGAGATCTTCACAAACATGCAGCCCACCATGAAGGCGTTGACGATGGTGCCCAGGATGGCCTGGACCAATAGGAGGAGGATGCCCTCGGGACAGGTGTCCGTGATGACACGGTAGCCGTAGCCAATCGTGGTCTCCGTCTCGATGGAGAACAGGAAGGCGGAGACGAAGCCGTCAAGGTTGTTGACGCAGGGTGTCCAGTCGCCGTCCTCCGTGTGGTCCAGGTCCCCGCGCACGTACGCGATCAGCCACCAGATGGCGCCGAAGAACAGCCAGGTGGAGGTGTAGACCAGCGTGAAGACCAGCAGGTTCAGACGCCAGCGGAGGTCCACCAGCGTGGTGAAGATGTCCACCAGGTAGCGGTAGCGCTCGCGCACGTTGCCGTGGTGAACGTTGCACTTCCCGTCCTTCTCCACGTAGCGCTGGCGACGTTTCTTAGCACCGCCGCCTGATTGGTCGACAGGTCCTCCCTGGGACACGCCCCCCAACACCATGGTCTGACCCGTGGGGATCTGAGAGGGGGAGGGAGGGAGGGAGAGAGGGAGGGAGGGAGGGAGAGATCATGTTAAAACAAATAGAGTGAATGTATCAGGTCTGGATCAGAATCCTAACTTCCTGTGATGTCATCACCTTGTTCCTGGGCGTGTCCCAGCGGGCGGCGGCCATCTTGCCTCCGTGTTTCTCCACATCCTGTCTCAGACTCTTCATCATTGTGACGACGCGTCTCCACCAATCACAACACACTCACTGTCCCGACCAATCAACGCGCTCGTACCGGCTCTCTGGCTGGAAAACACAACATAGGGTTAACCCTAACTAACCCTAACCCTAACCCAAACCCTAACTAACCCTACCCCTAACCCAAACTCTAACTAACCCTAACCCTAACTAACCCTAACCCTAACCCTAACCCAAACTCTAACTAACCCTAACCCTAACTAACCCTAACCCTAACCCAAACCCTAACTAACCCTACCCCTAACCCAAACTCTAACTAACCCTAACCCTAACTAACCCTAACCCTAACCCTAACCCAAACTCTAACTAACCCTAACCCTAACTAACCCTAACCCTAACCCAAACCCTAACTAACCCTACCCCTAACCCAAACTCTAACTAACCCTAACCCTAACTAACCCTAACCCTAACCCTAACCCAAACTCTAACTAACCCTAACCCTAACTAACCCTAACCCTAACTAAGCCTAACTAACCCTAACCCTAACTAACCCTAACCCAACCCTAACTAACCCAAACCCTAACTAACCCTAACCCTAACTAACCCTAACACTAACCCTAACTAACCCTAACCCTAACAAACCCTAACCCTAACTAAGCCTAACTAAGCCTAACCCTAACTAACCCTAACCCTAACTAACCCTAACTAAGCCTAACCCTAACTAACCCTAACCTTAACTCTGAACTCTAACCCTACCCTAACCTGGTGGGGAGAGAAGCCCAAAGATTCAGCTACAACTGTTAGTGCCCTCCCCCCCTCCCCCACCTCCCCTCTCCTCCCCTCTCCTCCCCCCCTCCCCTCTCGTCCCCCCCTCCCCTCTCCCACCTCCCCCCCCTCCCCTCTCGTCCCCCCCTCCCCTCTCCCACCTCCCCCCCCTCCCCTCACCTCCCCCCCTCCCCTCTCCTCCCTCCCCCCCCTCTCCCACCTCCCCCCCCCTCCCCTCTCCCCCCCCCCTCCCCTCTCCCTCTCCCTCCCCATAACACTGATAATTGAACCATTTTTCTTTCCCTGGAACACCAACGTACCTCCCAGAGACTATAACCCCCCCCCTCCCGCTGCCCCTCCCCCCTCCCCCCTCCCCCCCACCTCAGACCCTGGGAGCAGAGCGCTGTTTCTGTCCAGAACATCATCAAATATACATGCTCCGATTTGTAGCAACATTAATGGAGTATAAAACCAGAACAACCCTCATAACCACAACAACATTAATGGAGGAAATATGAAAATTTAATCATTACCTTCCAGTTGGCACTCTTAACACTGTAACAGGAGGAGCATTGTTACATCAAAGACACACACACACACACACACACACACATACACACACACACACACACACACACACACCATAGCCAAGTCATATATTAGTCACTATATGAGCCAGAAAATAAAATACACAAAGCTGGAACATTTGGCTGGAAAGGAAAGACACAGGAGGCAGGAGACACACACACACACACTCACACACACACACACACACACACACACACACACACTCACACTCACACTCACACTCACACTCACACTCACACTCACACTCACACACACACACACACACACACACACACACACACACTCACATACACACACACTCTCGCACACGCACACGCACACGCTCACGCACACGCTCACACTCACACTCACACTCACACTCACACTCACACTCACACACACACACACACACACACACACACACACACACACACACACACACACACTAACCACTACGATCTTCAAAATCATCCTGTTATACTTTAATAATTAGCTGACTTACACTCCGCGCTGCGACGTCACAACGAACAAACCAACACCGGGTCGGTAACGGAACCAACACGTCACAGCCAGAAGAGCTTCACGAGGACAGTAAAGTTTGCTCGTTCCTTTCAGATGCGCGTGACAAACCCATCCATGAACCCACATTAATATCAGTAAAATCATCATCATCTTCATCATCACTGAACTGAAATCTGTGATCCAATCCAATCACAAACCGAGCAGCGCGTGGAGAGGGTCAACACCTGGCCGCGACGTCAAATACGACCACCGCGCGCAGCCACGGAGATAACGTAAATATGATGATTACCGATTAACACGGAGAAAGGCATCCGGTTAGGTCGGTAACTCATCAGTGCGAAACCACATCTGTTTGTGTGTGTGTGTGTGTGTGTGTCTCACCTCTTCGTACCGGGGATCAGGGTCCGGGGAGCGCATGAGCCCCGGTGGCGGTGGAGGACTTGGCGGGAAGCTGAGACCACCGCGATACACTCTCACCGTTACCGTAAACACCAGGAGACTGTCACCGTGTCCGGGTCGGTAGAGACCAGTAGGACACTCTGTCACCGTCTCACCGGGCTCGGAAAACACCACGAGACTGCCGCTACTCGTCCCGCCTCAGCGTCTTTGCGCGAGGAGAGAGAATCAGGATGGTTAAGAGGAAGCCGTGAACGTGATGAACAAATCCCCTCCCCCTCCTCTCTCCCTCCTCCTCTCCCTCCTCTCCCCTTCCCTCCTCCCCCTCCTCTCTCCCTCCCCCCGTCCTCCTCTCCTCCTCCTCTCCCTCCCCTCCCCTTCCCCCCTCCCCCTCCTCTCTCCCTCCCCCCGTCCTCCTCTCCTCCTCCTCTCCCTCCCCTCCCCTTCCCCCCTCCCTCTCCTCCTCTCCCTCCGTCCTTCCTCCTCCTGTCCTCCTCCCCCTCCCTGTACGTTACCGAGCTCGTCTCCCGGTGGTTTTCGTAGCTGTTGGTTCACGAGAGGCTACCGTTCCGTTCCCGGTTACTACCGTCTCGTGGTAGCATCAGTCCCCGCAGACTCGGTCTCCGTAAAACCCATTCCTTCTTCTCCCGTTCATCAGTACCGTACATCTCCCGGTAGGACGGGCATGAGGCCGTTTCCTACAGACATGTCACCTATTCACGAATCAACTCTGAACGGAAACATTTTATTAGTATCGAAGATAAACCACTCTGATTAAAACACACACACACACACACACACTAAACCTTTTTTAAGTATGCATATACACTCACCGGCCACTTTATTAGCTAATCAGCCAATCACATGGCAGCAACTCAATGCATTTAGGCATGTAGACCTGGTCAAGACAACCTGCTGAAGCTCAAAATATCCAGTGGGCGGCAGTTCTCTGGGAGAAAATGCCTTGTTGATGCCAGAGGTCAGAGGAGAATGGCCAGACTGGTTCGAGATGATAGAAAGGCAACGTAACTCAAATAACCACTCGTTACAACCAAGGTATGCAGAAGACCATCTCTGAACACACAACACGTTGAACCTTGAAGCAGATGGGCTACAGCAGCAGAAGACCACACCGGGTGCCATTCCTGTCAGCTAAGAACAGGAAAGTGAGGCTAGGCTCACCAAAATTGGACAATAGAAGATTGGAAAAACGTTGCCTGGTCTGATGAGTCTCGATTTCTGCTGCGTACATTCAGATGGTAGGGTCAGAATTTGGCATAAACAACATGAAAGCATGGATCAATCCTGCCTTGTATCATTGGTTCAGGCTGCTGGTGGTGGTGTAATGGTGTGGGGGATATTTTTCTTGGCACACTTTGAGCCCCTTAGTACCAATTGAGCATCGTTTAAACGCCACAGCCTACCTGAGTATTGTTGCTGACCATGTCCATCCCTTTATGACCACAGTGTACCCATCTTCTGATGGCTACTTCCAGCAGGATAACGTGCCATGTCACAAAGCTCACATCATCTCAAACTGGTTTCTTGAACATGACAATGAGTTCACTGTACTCCAATGGCCTTGACAGTCACCAGATCTCAATCCAATAGAGCACCTTTGGGATGTGGTGGAACAGGAGATTCACATCATGGATGTGTAGCCGACAAATCTGCAGCAACTGCGTGATGCTATCATGTCAATATGGACCAAAATCTCTGAGGAATGTTTCCAGCACCTTGTTGAATCTATGCCACAAAGAATGAAGGCAGTTCTGAAGGCAAAAGGGGTCCAACCCGGTACTAGCAAGGTGTACCTAATAAAGTGACCGGTGAGTGTTTCTATGGTCCTCTGTGTCTCAGTTGGTAGAGCATGGCATTAACAACACTGAGGTTGTGGGTTTGATTCCTGCTGGGACCATCTATACTGAAACATAGTAAGTCTCTTTGGATGAAAGCGTCAGCTGAATGCCACATGTAGAAACGAGGTGTGTGTGTGTCCCTCTCCATGTCGTGGTCAGTGTATCTAATCAACGGCATCACATCACATCCATATTTAAGGTTCTGCTGCAAATTAACTCTC
Organism: Argentina silus; assembly: GCF_951799395.1. Taxonomy (NCBI): domain Eukaryota; kingdom Metazoa; phylum Chordata; class Actinopteri; order Argentiniformes; family Argentinidae; genus Argentina; species Argentina silus. The sequence continues at coordinate 2,002,273 of NC_139664.1, read as the reverse complement.
TCCTCAGGGGGGGAGTCGTCACACACACACACACACCTTGTTTATGAAAACACATGATAGTTATATATTCTTTTTTCCAAGGAATAGAAAACTGAAGAACACTGAGGTCATGATACAGAGCGAGAGAGAGAGAGCGAGAGTGTGGGTGTGTGTGTGTGGGTGGGTGGGTGGGTGGGTGTGTGTGTGTGTGTGTGTGTGTGTGTGTGTGTGTGTGTGTGTGTGTGTGTGTGTAT
>NC_139664.1:1987829-2001840 GCF_951799395.1 Argentina silus | reverse complement strand
GCAGATAACCTTGGAAGGGGGCAGGCAACGCAGGGTTCAGTACACAGGCAGGCAGTTCAGAAAGGCAGGCAGAGACTCTGATCAGGGGTTAGGGTTAGGGTTAGGGTTAGGGTTAGTTCAGAAAGGCAGGCAGAGACTCTGATCAGGGGTTAGGGTTAGGGTTAGGGTTAGTTCAGAAAGGCAGGCAGAGACTCTGATCACTCTGGTCGGCAAAAAGGCAAAGTTAGAAACACACTCAGAGATCAGAAACCAGGAATACTTCTCACTAGGAAATGCTGGGACGTAAGACACCAAGGTACAGAGAGGAACCGGCACAGAGACAGAAGAACACACAGACTAAACCCACAGGGAAGGATGAGGAGGAACAGGTTCAGCCAATCAGGGCGGGGTAGACGATCACATAGGTGGGAAACACACGAGGGCAGGAGGTGAAGTGTCTGAAACGAGAGACAAGGTGAGGAACACAAAGCACACAGGAAACAATAAAGGAAATAACATGAAACAAAGACAAACATAAACTAAGGAGCAGGACGAGACGTTACACTCCACTCCAGACAGTCCTTAGGCTGGAAACACAGAGAGAGACAGACTGTGTCTGAAACAGAGAAACAGGCTGTTTGAAACGGAGAGACAGGCTGTTTAAAACAGAGAGAGGTTTGTTACATAAAGCATTCAGGCCAAACCCTGTTGGGGAAAAGCTCTGGCTCATATGACAGCTACTCAGAGATTAAGAATAGCAACCCCCCCCCCCTCCAAACACACACAAGGTTTAGAGAGAGGAGGGAGGCTTTGGGGGCAGAAATGCACTGAAAGAATTTTCAACTACAATAAGCACCACGTCACTTACACAATGAGGCTGAGACACACACACACACACACACACACACACACACACACACACACACACACACACCCGTTGGCTGGCTCAGCATCTTAAGAGATACAGATTTCTTTTAGAGAGACTCCCAGCCTGACCCTGCAGAGGCTGGTGGAGGTCGAGAGAGGCTGGTGGGGGTCGAGAGGCTGGTGGATGAGAGCCTGGTGGAGGTCAAGAGAGGCTGGTGGAGGTAGAGAGGCTGGTGGAGGTCTATAGAGGCTGTTGGAGGTCGAGAGAGATGTGTGAGTGTGAGTGTGAGTGTGAGTGTGTGTGTGTGTGTGTGTGTGTGTGTGTGTGTGTCAGCCTCATTCAAGGATAAACAGTTTGATTATCCTGTTAGTTCAGCTCTGGGTTAGCAGTGGGGGGCCTGAACAAACACCTCCTTATATCCATCACCAGCATGCCGGAAGGGTGTGTGTGTGTGTGTGTGTGTGTGTGTGTATGTGTGTGTGTGTGTGTGTGTGTGTGTGTGTGTGTGTGTGTGTGTGGTGCTACTACAGTCTGGGTAGTTACAGTAGACTGCTCATCTGATCTCCTGGCAACACCTCCATCACATCAACCAAATCATACCCCACACACACACGCACACGCACACGCACACGCACACGCACACACACACACACACACACACACCAGTACCCTACATTACCTCCATACCAGTGTAGATGAGAGGTAGAGGCCAGAGGGGGTCCAGGAGAGAGGCAGCTCCACTACCACCATCTTTCTGACTGCACAGGGATGAGGGCTGATTCATGTGAGTGTGTGTGTGTGTGTGTGAGCGTGTGTGTGTGTGAAGTGCAGAGCCTCTAATTGAAAAGGTCCACATCTCTCCCTGATCCTGTGAATAACCATGGAATCACATCAGTGTCCTCATGTTCTATTAGGCCCTCTGTCCATCAGTCAGACAGCCTCCAGGGGAGGAGAGGGGGAGGAGAGAGGAGAGGAGAGGAGAGAGGAGGAGAGGGGGAGGAGAGAGGAGAGGAGAGGGGGAGGAGAGAGGGGGAGAGGGGGAGGAGAGAGGAGGGGAGAGGAGAGGAGAGGGGGAGGGGAGGGGAGAGAGGAGAGGAGAGGAGAGGAGAGGAGAGGAGAGGAGAGAGGAGGGGAGCAGCCATTAGAAGTCATTCATTAAAGAGACAGGTCTTCATGAATATTTCACCTCGTCGTCACGACGATGAGAGAAGGAGATTTATCATCCGCCGACATCTGACATGACTATCACCTCCTCCTTCACCTCCTCATCCCCCTCTCCTCCCTTTCCTCCTCCCCCCCTCCTTGCTCATCCTCCTCCATTCTCAGACTATGTAATTAGCTAGCGTTAGCCTCCTGTGGTTAGGGTAGTCAATGTGAGACCAGACCAGACCAGACCAGACCAGACTAGACTAGACCAGACCAGACCAGACCAGACTAGACTAGCCCTGCCCAGACTAGACCAGACCAGACTAGACCAGCCCAGACTAGACTAACCCTGCCCAGACTATCCCAGTCCAGCCCAGCCCAGCCCAGACCAGACCAGACCAGACTAAACCAGACCAGACTAAACCAGCCCAGCATGGTGGTCTGGTTCTGTCTGAAGGCCAGGATGGTGGTGTGGTTCTGTCTGAAGGCCAGGATGGTGGTCTGGTTCTGTCTGAAGGCCAGGATGCGTGATGGAATGTTTCAGAGATTCTGTTGAACATCAAATGATTCTAGAATAATGCTGTGTGCTCTTTCATGTTGTTCCACATTGCATCCTGCCATATGTCCTCCTGCACAGAGGCTCTGTTGGGACCATGTCCCCCTCCCCTCCCCTCCTCTCCACCTCCTCTTCCCTCCCCTTCTCTCCTCTCCTCCTCCTCCCTCACCCCCTTCATCCAACGCCAGCTCTTCCACATGATGGACAGGCATGAATTATGGAACACAGAGTGACCTGTCACTAATCCAACATGTGCTGATAATGATATTCCTGACTCCCTGCCATGCTATGGTTAGCTAACAACCCTGCCATGCTATGGTTAGCTAACAACCCTGCCATACTAGGGTTAGCTAACAACCCTGCCATACTACGGTTAGCTAACAACCCTGCCATACTACGGTTAGCTAACAACCCTGCCATACTACGGTTAGCTAACAACCCTGCCATACTACGGTTAGCTAACAACCCTGCCATACTACAGTTAGCTAACAACCCTGCCATGCTACGGTTAGCTAACAACCCTGCCATACTACAGTTAGCTAACAACCCTGCCATGCTACGGCTAGCTAACAACCCTGCCATGCTACGGCTAGCTAACCATTTCCATTTCCATTTAGCAGACACCTTTATCCAAAGCGACTTACAACAAATACATTTGTCAAAGTGAGTGAATCATCAGGGGCTATTGGCAGTCGTTTTTCAGGAGAGAAACTTGCACAGGGGGGTAGTGGGAATGAAGAGGTCTTTAGGAGGGACAGTTAAGATGTAGCCTGAAGAGACGGGTCTTCAGTCTACAGCAGAAGATTGGTAGTGACTCTGCAGTCATGACAGTAGTGGGAAGCTCCTCCCACCAGCGGGGCGCCAGGACAGTGAAAAGCTGTGACCGAGAAAAGCCGTGACCGAGTAGTGCGGCTGCTGCATCCATGTAGAGGCGGCGGTGCCAAAGTCATCCGCAGACAGGGAGGAGGGAGGAGGGAGGAGGGGGAGGGGGAGGGGGAGGGTTGAGGAGTGAGGGAAATGTGAAGAACAGTTTCCTTGGGTCAGGAAACTGAGAGTGGGACAGGGTAAGGCCAAAGGAGGAGAGAAGGTCAAGTACTCCAGATGAGTGAAGCTTCTCTGACTGGATGTTGAAGTCACCCAGTAGTGTGAGTGGTGTGCCGTCCTCAGGGAAGAAGCTGAGAAGGACATCGATCTCATCTAAGAAGTGGCCAAGCTGACCTGGTGGACGATAGATAACATGCTAGGGCTAGCTAACCCTGCCATGCTACGGCTAGCTAACCCTGCCATGCTACGGCTAGCTAACCCTGCCATGCTACGGCTAGCTAACCCTGCCATGCTACGGCTAGCTAACCCTGCCATGCTACGGCTAGATGCTACATACAGGTGTGAGTGACTTTTACTGCTCATGTCATTTCATACTTTAAAACAAAGTAGAATCCAACAGATGAACAACGTCTTTACGAGGAGAACACAGAAGACTGGCGGAGGTCAGAGGGTTGACGGAGGTCAGAGGTCAGCGGAGGTCGGAGTGTTGCTGGCCTCAGGACATAAAGGGAAGAAGAAGAAAACAACAACAAAGAAGAGACGTGCTGCCATCCAGGGTCACTACCTCCTCCTCTCCCTCTCTCCTACTCCTCCCTCTCTCCTCCTCTCCTCCTGCTCCCTCTCCTTCTCTTCCTCCCTCTCTCCTCCTCCTCCTCTCCTTCTCTCCTCCTCCTCCCTCTCCTCCTCTTCTTCTCCTCCTCTTCTCCCCCCCCCCCCCTCCAGATCCAGACCATAATACCAGCCACGTCAGAAAGACACTTTTATTGCTCAGCAACATTCTCTCCACACATCACATCAACAATCCAGTGTATAAAAGTACATTATTAACTGCCCCCCCCCCCCAGATCCAGAACATAATAACATTATTAACTGCCCCCCCCAGATCCAGACCATAATAACATTATTAACTGCCCCCCCCCAGATCCAGACCATAATAACATTATTAACTGCCCCCCCCCCCCCAGATCCAGACCATAATAACATTATTAAATGACCCCCCCCCAGATCCAGACCATAATAACATTATTAAATGACCCCCCCCCCAGATCCAGACCATAATAACATTATTAACTGCCCCCCCCCCCCAGATCCAGACCATAATAACATTATTAACTGCCCCCCCCCAGATCCAGACCATAATAACATTATTAACTGCCCCCCCCCCCAGATCCAGACCATAATAACATTATTAACTGCCCCCCCCAGATCCAGACCATAATAACATTATTAACTGCCCCCCCCCCAGATCCAGACCATAATAACATTATTAACTGCCCCCCCCCCCCCCAGATCCAGACCATAATAACATTATTAACTGCCCCCCCCCCAGATCCAGACCATAATAACAACATTGTTAAACACCTCCTGACTCCATTATTGTTATTACATTCCTACAATATGATTGGTCACCTTCTCAAGATCACATGACATCACATTCTGTGGGCATTTACATCCCATAACGATCACCATCACTGTTCTGACCAATCAGAGGTGAGAGTTGATGGCCAGGAAGGATGTTATAACATCATCATCATCTGTATCACCATCACCATCATGATGATGTCCCTCTGTTCCAACCTGAATCTCATTGGTCAATGGAACCCTTGGCCGTGATCAGACTTTTCCCACAAGCCCCTCTGCTGCGGTGCGTCCACTGAAGATGACATCATTGACGGAGACGCCGTCGTAGGAGGAGCCAGTCAGTGTGAGGGGGAGGAGCTTCTCTCTGATGAACTGCCTCATGTTCTCTGTAACCATGCCAACGGCAGAACACGCAGTGTGTGTGTTAGTGTGTGTGTATTAGTGTGTGTGTGTTAGTGTGTGTGTATTAGTGTGTGTGTGTTAGTATGACTACGCAACAGGACAGAGTGTCACCGTCAGAAGCACTGAGAACAAACACTTCTCTAAGCACAATAACACCAGCAGCCCCCAGGGGGAGTCTGACCAGTACATCCAGTGTCCTGGGTCAGTAAGGGGACAGTGTCCTGGGTCAGTAACAGGACAGTGAAGCATGCTGTCTTCTTCTGGCTCTACACTCCAAATGTTGTAAATTTAATTCAAACATGAGGTTCCTATGAGGTTAAAGTAGAGATTCTCAGCCTTTATTTGATGGTATTTGTGTACATGTTGGTTTCACCATTCACACCTTTTATGCATAGTCCCCCCATTTCAGGGCTTACCCTAACCCTAACCCCTAACCACTGAACACCATCTCAACCCTAACCCTAAATCTAACCCTAACCCCTAACCCAAAACTGACTTGGAGTGTTGAGCCAAAAGAAGAACAACTTCTTTGCTGTCCCATTACTGACACAGGGCCCTGTCCCATTACTGTCCCATTACTGACACAGGGCCCTGTCCCATTACTGTCCCATTACTGACACAGGGCCCTGTCCCATTACTGACACAGGGCCCTGTCCCATTACTGACACAGTTACACAGAAACAGAACGTGTCTGTCCAGTCTTACCAAGTCGCTTCCAGTGGCCCACGTAGTACTGGGGGATGCAATCCTGAGGAGAGACAGACAGGAGGTCAGACAGACAGACAGACAGACAGGAGGTCAGACAGACAGGAGGTCAGACAGACAGACAGACAGACAGACAGGTCAGACAGACAGGAGGTCAGACAGTCAAACAGACAGACAGACAAGAGGTCAGACAGACAGACAGACAGGAGGTCAGACAGACAGGAGCCAGGCAGACAGACAGGAGGTCAGACAGACAGGAGCCAGGCAGGTTGACCCTCTGAGGCCTCCTCCTGGTGGAGAGAGGTAAACACAGGAGGGAACACCACCACTGACACACACACACACACACACACACACACACACACACACACACACACACACACACACACACACACACACACACACACACACACCTTGAGGAGTGCGACCGCACTGAAGACGGGTGCCGTGGTAACGCCCAGGTGTGAGCGGACTGCCTGACTGGCTGTTGCTAGGAGACGCTGCTCTGTCACTTCCTCTGGGCTGCCAAACACTTCCTGGAACCAAGCCCCGCCCATCATCACCTGGGGAACAGATTGACATCACAACAGGAGACTGACCAATGAGACACCACTCTGACGGAGGAGTCATCCATACAGGAGACCCTGTAGTGTCATGTGACCTGTCTGATTACCTGTGTTAGTGTGTGTGTGTGTTTGTCTGTTTGTCTGTGTGTGTGTATAGTCCCTGGTCTAGTCCCAGCTAAGAACCTTTTAATCTTCTCATTCTGTTCTAAATGTTTAGACCTGGACATAGCAGTCTCCGCAGCTACGCTGATGATGCCATCAACTGCCTACATCAGAATAAACATGGTTCTGCCTTATTTACAGATCTCTCCAAGGCCTTCGATATGGTGGACCATTACCTACTCAATCAGAGGTAGTCTGAAGTAGGCCTGGATCAGGCTTCATGTAGATGGTTTGAAAATGATTTAACGGACAGAACACAGTGTGTCTTAACTGATGGTGTTAAATCAGGTTTTCTGGACATAACGAAGGGTGTTCCACAAGGATCGATTCTTGGTCCGGTTCTTTTGACTATTTACATGTTGTATTGTTGATGTGTTGTGGTGTAATTGTAGAGATATTGTGGACAGGGTGCACCTGCAAAAGAGGCTTTGGACTCAGTGTGTTTACCCATGTAGAAATAAAGGTTAAATAAATAAATAAAAAGTGTGTGTGTGCTAGTGTGTTAGTGTGTGTGTGTTGTCAGGGGATGTTCTCTACTCTACTCAGCGAGGGCTGTAGTGGTGGTGTGTATGTTAGAGCCTCAGGGACTCTGTGTGTGTATGTGTGTGTGTATATGTATGTGTGTATGTGTGTGTCTTCATGTTCACATTAATATTTCACCGTGAACCATGTCACTCCTCGGGATCTCTGTATACCAGCAGAGTGTGTGTGTGTGTGTGTGTGTGTGTGTGTGTGTGTGTCCCAGTCCCTCCCTCCATCACTAGACCTCTCTCTCTCTCTCTCTTTCTCTCCTGTGTCTAAGTTGTTGCTGAGCTTTGTGTGTGTGTGTGTGTGTGTGTGTCTTACAGTCAGCCTGGTGGTGGTGTCTCCTGAGCGGTTATGTTGGGGGAAGGGGACAGAGTCGTAGACCACCCCCAGGACCCCCATATCCTCTGACGATGGCACCAGGTGACCAAACCCCTGCAGGGACACACTCATGTTAGATCTCTCACACACACACTCTATCTTGAAGCTTAAGGGCTAGGGCTACGGTCAGGGCTAGGGACAGGGCTAGGATCAGGGCTAGGGTCAGGGCTAGGGCTAGGGTCAGGGCTAGGGCCAGGGCTAGGGTCAGGGCTAGGGTTAGAGCTAGGGTCAGGGCTAGGGTTAGAGCTAGGGTCAGGGCCAGGGCCAGGGTGCTTGGGTCAGGGTGCTAGGGTCAGGGTCAGGGTTAGGGCTAGGGTCAGGGTGCTAGGGTCAGGGTGCTAGGGTCAGGGCTACACACACAAACACACATTAACAACAACAGCGTCAGGTATGTTTGGCTCATTCTCACTGAACCAACCTATCTTCAATCTCACACACACACACACACACACACACACACACACACACACACACTTCATTCTCACCGTCACAGGTAGGATGGATCCTTCATACTCCAGATTCACCACGGCAACAGTTACCGTGGAGATCTCCTGTAGCTGTTCTGACAGGGTGTGTGCAGCAGGGGGCAGCACTGAGGCCAGAGCTAAAGACACACACACACACACACACACACACACACACACACACACACACACACACACACACACACACACACACACACACACACACACACACACACACACACACACACACACACACACACACAGCTGAGAACCAACTTAGACTTTACAGACTAGAGAGACAGAGGGAGTTTGCGATGGAGGGTCAAACGTACCTTTCGCAGGCAGAGCAGAGATGATGTGATCAGCTGTGATGGTCCCATCCTCCAGTTTGATCTCCACAACATCAACAACAACAACATCAACAACAACATCAACATCAACATCAACAACAACAAAACACAGTCATCAGGTAAACTCATGTAGAGGTAATGTGGTATAATCAGTGCCAGTTCAAATGTGTGTGTGTGTGTGTGTCTCTGAGCGTGTGTGTGTGTGTGTGTGTGAGAGAGAGTGTGTGTGTGTGTGTCTGTGTGTCTCTGAGCGTGTGTGTGTGTGTGTGTGTGTGTGTGTGAGAGTGTGTGTGTGTGTGTGTGTGTGTCTGTGTGTCTCTGAGCGTGTGCGTGCGTGTGTGTGTGTGAGTCTGTGTGTCTCTGAGCGTGTGTGTGTGAGAGAGAGAGTCTGTGTATGTGTGTGTGTGTGTGTGTGTGTGTGTGTGTCTCACCTCCCAGCCGGTGCCTGTGGTGTGTATCCCCCTGACAGGGGTGTGTGTGTGGAGCTCCACGCGGCCCCCCGGCCCCCCCAGGCGGAGGTGCTCCTCCAGGGCTTCAGGCAGTGACTGCAGCCCCCTCCTCAGAGACCACTGGGCCCACGACTCCTTAGCAGCCCGCCGGGCCAGGGGGGAGGGGGAGGGGGAGGGGGGGGCGGCAGGGCTGGGGCCTGGGGGGGGGGGGTATATACATGAACACCTTGTTGGTTGGTTGACCCTTAGCTGTTCTGTTTCAACATTACACTTCCCAACACTCCTCTCACCCGAACCCAGCAGCAAGCCCAGGACGATGGAACCTCTGGCCTTCTCTGCGTTGTACAGGGGAGGGAAACAGGAGCGCACACTCAGCTTCCTGCTGTCCCCCGCAAACACTCCCCGACACAGGCTGTCAGTGGCTATGTCTGCTAACTACAGACACACAGGCTGTCAGTGGCTATGTCTGCTAACTACAGACACACAGGCTGTCAGTGGCTATGTCTGCTAACTACAGACACACAGGCTGTCAGTGGCTATGTCTGCTAACTACAGACACACAGGCTGTCAGTGGCTGTCTGCTAACTACACACACAGGCTGTCAGTGGCTATGTCTGCTAACTACAGACACACAGGCTGTCAGTGGCTATGTCTGCTAACTACAGACACACAGGCTGTCAGTGGCTGTCTGCTAACTACACACACAGGCTGTCAGTGGCTATGTCTGCTAACTACAGACACACAGGCTGTCAGTGGCTATGTCTGCTAACTACAGACACAGGCGGTCAATGGCTATGTCTGCTAACTACAGACACACAGGCGGTCAGTGGCTATGTCTGCTAACTACAGACACAGGCGGTCAGTGGCTGTCTGCTAACTACAGACACACAGGCTGTCAGTGGCTATAATAGATTCAAAATACAATAAAAGTACAATTAAAATCAAGGAGATAAAACATGCAACATGTTCAAACATAATAACACTGAACAAAACAGAACAACAAGACAGGGTAGGAAACATCTAGACATGGTAGGAAACATCTAGACAGTGTAGGAAACATCTAGACAGGGAAGGAAACATCTAGACAGGGTAGGAAACATCAAGACAGGGTAGGAAACATCTAGACAGGGTAGGAAACATCAAGACAGGGTAGGAAACATCAAGACAGGGTAGGAAACATCTAGACAGGGTAGGAAACATCTAGACAGGGTAGGAAACATCAAGACAGGGTAGGAAACATCAAGACAGGGTAGGAAACATCTAGACAGGGTAGGAAACATCTAGACAGGGTAGGAAACATCAAGACAGGATAGGAAACATCAAGACAGGGTAGGAAACATCAAGACAGGGTAGGAAACATCTAGACAGGGTAGGAAACCGTAGGAGGCAGACAGCAGTAGGACAGGGTTAGGGCTAGGGTTAGGGTTTCTAGTCGGGGAGTAGGGTCAGTTGTGTGTTTGGAGCAGTTTTTTGAATGAATGCTATGTCTGCTACACACACACACACACACACATCTAGCCATGTGTCTGTGTGTGTGTGTCTCTGTGTGTGTGTGTGTGTGTGTGTGTGTGTGTGTGTGTGTGTCTGACCTCTGGGCCAAGGCGGCGTGAGATGAAGGAGTGGACAGACTGGTCCTCCTCCCGCCCCCTGCTGACCAACACCTCCATCAGCAGACTGTGGAGCAGGGGGCGGGAGAAGGGAGGGGCCGTACGCAACATCTCCCTGGAGGGTTAGGGTGGGAGAGGGGAGGGGGGGAGGGGAGGGGAGGGGGAAAGGGAAGGGGGTCAATACGGTGATATACGTACAACCATATGAGATAGCCATCACAGTAGTTAGCTGGTGGTGGATAATGCTAACTCCCCCTCCTCCCCTCCTCCCTCCCCCCCTCCCCCCTCACCCCAGGCCGGTGGGCATCCTGTGCAGCTGTCCTCTGACGTACAGGAAGCGCTCCTTAGAGGCTACATGGTCATACGGGACAGGGAGGAGCTCCTTCTCCAGACCCACCTCCTCCACCTGCACACACACACACCCACACCCACACCACACACACACACACACACACACACACACACACACACACACACACACACACACACACACACACAGACACCCACCCACCCACACACACACACTATGATTAGATCATACAAAACGTCTTTATCTACAAAGCTTTACTTAACACATGTATGTAACACATACATTACAGGATAACATTATTCACACACCACACACACACACACACACACACACACACACACACACACACACACACACACACACACACACACACACACACACACACAGGTGACTCCAGTACCATGTTGAGTGTGTTTCGTCCCACAGCTCCTGCGGGTCGTATCCCTCGGGGTCCGTGTTCAAACACGGCTCCATCAGGCCTGCGGGTGGTCCTCAGCCAGCCACCTACACGGGCCCCCCCCTCCACCAGCACGATCTACACACACACACACACACACACACACACACCATCACACTACAATATGTCGATGTAGTGTGTGTGTGTGTGTGTGTCTGAGCATGTGTTTGTCAGTGTGTGTGTGTCTGAGCATGTGTTTGTCTGAGTGTGTGTGTGTGTGTCTGAGCGTCTGTGTGTGTGTGTGTGTGTCTGAGCATGTGTGTATCTGAGTGTGTGTGTGTGTGTCTGAGCGTCTGTGTGTGTCTGAGCGTCTGTGTGTGTGTGGTGTGTCTGTGTGTGTGTGTGGTGTGTCTGTGTGTGTGTGTGTGTGTGTCTGAGCGTCTGTGTGTGTGTGTGTGTGTGTGTGTGTCTGAGCGTCTGTGTGTGTGTACCTTGGAGACCTGGGGGCTCTTGCTGAGGTGGTAGCAGGCTGACAGGCCCCCTATCCCCCCGCCCAGGACGGCTACAGTCTTCTGCATTCGGCCCTGAGACGTCTCTCTGTGGGGAGGAGAGGACGAGCTAGGACCAGGCTAGGACCAGGCTAGGACCGGGCTGGGTTAGGGCTAGGACCAGGCTAGGACCAGGCTAGGACTGGGCTGGGTTAGGGCTAGGACCAGGCTAGGACCAGGCTAGGACTGGGCTGGGTTAGGGCTAGGACCAGGCTGTGCAGGCGGAGGCTGCTGATAAGGTGACAGTTCCGTTATCGCAGCCCTGCAGACAGCCCTGGCTAACGGTTAGCAGCTACACGGCACTGGACCTTCAACACCAAGGCTGGTAACATGACTGTCAATCATTCAATAATCGCCGCTCTTTGGGTCGTGAACAGTAACGTTTCACCGCACCGACCGGCGGAACACACCGGGAGGCTGACGCCGGACGGCGGTCACCGTAGCCGGTCGGACAGCCGCCGGCCAGCCGGTGTCGCGTTGCAGAACAAACACACTGTTAAAGCGCGTAGTCTCACATACACAACTTCCTTCTACTTATCGGAATAAATGTATAAGTGTCTCGTAATGTACCTTTTTACGGTTTCAACCGTACCGGTGTCTCGAGTCCTCTGCTCCTCCGCGACGTACCGTGGATGACGGCGGAGTCCGACATCCAATCAGGAGGGCCCTCTCTTCCTTCTCCAGGACAGGCTCCGCCCCCTGCTGGCCGGCGGGGGAACTACACCACGACCGACTGACCACACTGCTTCACAAAACCACACAAATCTCACAGTCGAAGACAGATGGTCAGATGTTTAGTTTATTTCAGTTTATTTAAAGAATAAAACCCACAGCACCCCATGAATACAACATGTTATCACGTCTCCCTCATGTTGTTGAACAGCCGCGATGCTGCAGCAGTCAGAGAGAGGAGACCAGAGCATGGGGACGTTGATGGGGAAGTCGACCCTAAATCCATGTTCATGTGTATTTCTGCTCAATCCACGAAGCATCAAGCATTTTTTTGGGTGAATGTGTCGACTATTGAAGAATGAAAACAACACATCCACTGGATTACAGGTAAAACTCATTAAAGATGAAAAATCACATCAGAACCACATCAGAACCACATCAGAACCACATCAGAACCCTGTGATGTCACTGGATGTGACAGGAGTCGGTCCTCTCCACCCACACCTCCGCCTCCAGCAGCTGGACCAGAGAGCGGGCCAGAGCCCTCCTGAGGCCCGCCGGGTCCTGATAGAGCGCCTCCTGGCTGCTGGGGGGGTCCAGTACCTCTGGCTGGGGGGTGAACCCCCCCTCCCCCTCCAGCTGCTCCAGGGCGTGGAGGACAGCCAGTAGTCTGGCCGGAGGCGTGGTCAGGTCTCTGCTCTGGAACAGGTCTGGGTGAGCATCTACATCCTGCTGGCTGACCTTCATCATCCTCAGGGCTTCAGACCACACTGACCTGGGAGGGGGGGGTGGGGGGGGGGGGGTGACACACTTAGCTCAGGATTCTCCTCCACAAACACCCTTTATACCAACACAATAACAGTCCAGGTTAAACATACTGGACCAGGACCAGGTTAAACATACTGGACCAGGCCAGGTTAAACATACTGGACCAGGCCAGGTCCAGGTTAAAGACACTCACCGGGCTGGGTTCCTCAGTAGTCGAGGGGTCCTGTGTTCTGTGGTCACGTCCACCATGAACTGGCAGAACGCCTCCCTCCTGATCTCAGGCAGTGCTGTGGCCATCACTCCTCCAAGCTGCCCCAGCCCCAGCACCCTCCCTGCCCAGCCTGAGGCGTCCTCCCCTGGGCTGGCCGGCCGGCCTGACAGCCTCCTCCTCTGGTTCTCCCGGCTGGCCCTCCTCTCCCAGGCGCAGGTCCGGCAGGCTCCGGTCAGCCTCTCCTGCACCACGTCCCCCTCCTGCTCCGCTCTCACCAGGAACACAGGCTGGGCCTTGTCACGCAGCTCCATGATAGGCCCCGGGATGTCCTCCTGGTGCTGCTCTGTGGTGAGGACCACCAGGACATCGTAGTGTTGTACAGGGTGGTAGGGCCCACTGCGGGGGGGGTCAGGGAGGCTTGGTACAGTCCAGACCCGGACGTTGGGGATGAGGGGGTGCAGGACCATGGCCTCATCGCTCCATCCCACCTTCCTGTTTCCTGTCCTGTGAGACTTCTCCATCCCTCCTTGCTTTGCCAC
>NC_139664.1:1977829-1982829 GCF_951799395.1 Argentina silus | reverse complement strand
GTGTGTGTGTGTGTGTTAACCCTAACCCTAACCCACTAACTAACTAACTAACTAACTAACTAACTAACTGTCTGTCTCTGTCTGACCTGTCTGTCTGTCTGTCTGTCTGTCTGTCTGTCTGTCTGTCTGTCTCTGTCTGTCTGTCTGTCTGTCTGTCTGTCTGTCTGACTGTGTCTGTCTCTGTCTGACCTCTCTGTCTGTCTGTCTGTCTGTCTGTCTGTCTGTCTGTCTGTCTCTGTCTGACCTCTCTGTCTGACTGTCTGTCTGTCTCTGTCTGACCTGTCTGTCTGTCTGTCTGTCTGTCTGTCTGTCTGTCCAGGGGTGTGACTGTTAATCTTCTGCAGTCATTATTAATAATCTGTCTGTTGGGAGGAGAAGTGATGGGATGTTATGCAGAAAACCATCAGTATGTCTGTGATGTATGTTTCCTATGAGTTAATGAGGCCGTACACAATGAAATGATGAAAACGGCCCAATAACCAGAATAAATCATTCTTCAATAACCAGAATAAATTATTCTTCAATAACCAGAATAAATCATTCTTCAATAACCAGAATAAATCATTCTTCAATTGACAAAAATATGACTCTCCCCTCCCTCCTCCACCTCCCCCCCAGGCTGAGTGCTGTGGAGCAGACGGGCCAGTTGATTGGATAGAGTATAACTCCACCCTCCGGGGTGTGCTGGGCTCCGCCCCCCCCTGGCCCCTCCTCTGCTGCAGGAGGAACCAGAATTACGAGGTGGTGGACCCTGAGGGCTGCACCGCCGGGCTGGCCACCTCCCTGTTCACACAGGTTAGCACCGGGCTAGGACAGGACTAGGACAGTTTAGCACCGGGCTAGGACAGGGTGAGGACATGGTTAGGACAGGTTAGCACTGGGCTAGGACAGGGTTAGGACAGGGTTAGCCCCAGGCTAGGACAGGGCTAGGACCTGGGTTAGGACAGGGTTAGCACCGGGCTAGGACAGGGCTAGGACAGGGTTAGGACAGGGTTAGCACCGGCTAGGACAGGGCTAGGACAGGGTCAGGACAGGGTTAGGACAAGGCTGGCCACCTCCCTGTTCACACAGGTTAGCACCGGGTTAGGACAGGGTTAGCACCGGGTGAGGACAGGGTTAGGACAGGGTTAGTACTGGGCTAGGACAGGTTAGCACCGGGCTAGGGCAGGGTTAGCACCAAGCTGGCCACCTTCCTGTTAACACACGTTAGCACCGGGCTAGGACAGGGTGAGGACAGGGTTAGGACAGGGTTAGTACCGGGCTAGGACAGATTAGCACCAGGCTACGACAGGGTTATCACCAGGCTAGGACAGGGTTAGGACCAGGCTAGGACAGGGTTAGCACCGGACTGGCCACCTCCCTGTTCACACAGGTTAGCACCGGGCTAGGAGATGGCTAGGACAGGGTTATGACAGGGCTAGGACAGGGTTAGCATCAGGCTAGGACAGGGTTAGCACCGGGCTAGGATAAGGTTAGGACAGGGTTAGGACAGGGCTAGGACTAGTTAGGACCAGTTACGACAGGGTTAGGACTGGGTTAGGACCTGGTTAGGACCGGGTTAGGACCAGTTAGGACCGGGTTAGGACCAGGTTAGGCCTCTCTATCAGAAGGTTTCTATAGGGTTAGGGTTAGTACCAGGTTAGTCCCAGGTTAGGCCTCTGTAACGTGTCTCTTCCTGCAGGGCTGGGTTAGGGTTAGTCCAGGTTAGTCCAGGTTAGGCCTCTATAACGTGTCTCTCCCTGCAGGGCTGAGTTAGGGTTAGTCCAGGTTAGTCCAGGTTAGGCCTCTGTAACGTGTCTCTTCCTGCAGGGCTGGGTTAGGGTTAGTCCAGGTTAGTCCAGGTTAGGCCTCTGTAACGTGTCTCTTCCTGCAGGGCTGTTTCAAACACATTGAGTCTGTGTTCAGTCGTTATACCTGGGCTGTCAGCTGGTACGGCTTCTCCGTCCTCATGTTTGTGGTGAGTTTACATCCCCCCCCCCCCCCCCACACACACACACACACACACACACATTGAATAATGACAGTGAGTTAGGTTCACAGAATGTCCCTTCTCCCTCTCCAATCCTCCCCTCCTCTCCTCTCCTCTTCTCCTCTCCTCTCCTCTCCTCTCCTCCCCTCCCCTTCTCTCCTCTCCTCTCCTCTCCTCTCCTCCCCTCCTCTTCTCCCCTCCCCTCCTCTCCTCTCCTCTCCTCTCCTCTCCTCCCCTCCTCTTCTCCCCTCCCCTCCCCTCCTCTCCTCCTCCCCTCCTCTTCTCCCCTCCCCTCCCCTCCTCTCCTCCTCTTCTCCTCTCCTCTCCTCTCCTCTCCTCTCCTCTCCTCTCCTCTCCTCTCCTCCCCTCCTCTTCTCCCCTCCCCTCCTCTCCTCTCCTCTCCTCCCCTCCTCTTCTCCCCTCCCCTCCCCTCCTCTCCTCCTCTTCTCCTCTCCTCTCCTCTCCTCTCCTCTCCTCTCCTCTCCTCTTCTCCCCTCCCCTCCCCTCCCCTCCTCAGTTCTGGCTGCTGGTCCTGGCGATGGTGTACTTCCTGAAGTTGTGAGAGGATGGACCAACAACTCCCCCCAGGACTGATGAGGGTTGGTGTGTGTGTGTGTGTGTGTGTGTGTGTGTGGTGAGGGGGTTATAGGTTAGTCTCTGTTTTGAGGTGATTGGACTAGACTAGAATGTGTTGTTATTGTGGAGGAGAACATACACACACCTGTCCCAACACTTCCCCAGGACCCCGTCCCAACACTTCCCCAGGACCCCGTCCCAACACTTCCCCAGGACCCCGTCCCAACACGTCCCCAGGACCCCGTCCCAACACGTCCCCAGGACCCCGTCCCAACACTTCCCCAGGACCCCGTCCCAACACTTCCCCAGGACCTTTCACCCTTCAGGGACTTGGTGAAGACTACTGCCGCACATTTCACATTTCTATCTCTCATATCTCATATCTCATATATCTCACATACCTCATATCTCATATATCTCATATCTCACATACCTCATATCTCATATCTCATATCTCTGATATCTCTTCTACATGGTGTGTGTGCTGATAGTAACAGCTCTATTATGTCTATATACACATAATCTTTATTAACAACAAAACTTTATTATGAAATGCGCTTCCTTTTTATATATTTGTAAGGATGACATTAAAGATATTTAATTGTGTCCGACTGTGTGTGTGTACGTGTGTTTGTGTGTGTGTGTACGTGTGTGTGTGTGTGTGTGTGTGTATGTGTGTGTGTGTGTGTATGTGTATGCGCGTGTGTGTGTGTATATATCAGTCAATCAAAACATTCCCCACACCATTACACCACCTCCACCATGAGAAGGTGTACAGGTGTTCCTCCACCATGAGAAGGTGTACAGGTGTTCCTCCACCATGAGAAGGTGTGCAGGTGTTCCACCACCATGAGAAGGTGTCCAGGTGTTCCACCACCTCCACCATGAGAAGGTGTCCAGGTGTTCCTCCACCATGAGAAGGTGTACAGGTGTTCCTCCACCATGAGAAGGTGTGCAGGTGTTCTACCACCATGAGAAGGTGTCCAGGTGTTCCACCACCTCCACCATGAGAAGGTGTACAGGTGTTCCTCCACCATGAGAAGGTGTACAGGTGTTCCACCACCATGAGAAGGTGTCCAGGTGTTCCACCACCTCCACCATGAGAAGGTGTACAGGTGTTCCTCCACCATGAGAAGGTGTACAGGTGTTCCTAATAAAGTGTTTGGTGAGTGTATGTATCAACACAGTGAAACCAGGGTTATCAAACACTACAGTTTCATTTATTCAACATTATTTTATTTTCATTTTATTATTTCATTATATTGAGAAATCACAGCACTTAGAGAGAGCAGACAAGGACACAAGGACTTATCAGAACAAGGGTGTTCAGTATGATGGGGCGTAATGAGGAAAGTAAGGTAAAGTATGTGTATTATTAAGTTGTTCTATATCTGTGTATATATCTGTGTATATATATCAGGTCAGGTGTCTGTGATGTTGTTATATATCTGTGTATATATATCAGGTAAGGTGTCTGTAATGTTGTTCTATATCTGGGCGTCCAAGTGGTTCAAGTGACATCACATCTAGTCAATTAGAGTCATAACAGGAAGTCAGGTTAGAATGACTAGTCCTGTTGAGAAGGTCAGAGTGCACACCCAGATGTGGGCTGATGGGAGTCTGGTGGCTCTGAGGTCTGATAACATGTCACTCATCTGAACACAGGAAGATAGAGAACAGAGGGAGAGAGAGGGAAGGGGGGGAGAGGAGAGAGGGAAGGGGGGGAGAGGAGAGAGGGAAGAGAGAGGGAAGAGAGAGAGAGGAGAGAGGGAAGAGAGAGAGAGGAGAGGGGGAGGGAGGAGAGGAGAGAGGGAGGGAGGAGAGGAGAGAGGGAAGAGAGAGAGAGGAGAGAGGGAGGGAGGAGAGAGGGAGGGAGGGAGGAGAGGAGAGAGGGAAGAGAGAGAGAGGAGAGAGGGAGGGAGGAGAGGAGAGAGGGAAGAGAGAGAGAGGAGAGAGGGAAGAGAGAGAGAGGGAAGGGGGGGGAGAGGAGAGAGGGGAGAGAGGAGAGAGGGAAGAGAGAGAGGGAGGGAGGAGGGGAGAGAGGGAGGGAGGAGAGGAGGGAGGGAGGGAGGAGAGGAGAGAGGGAAGAGAGAGAGAGGAGAGAGGGAGGGAGGAGAGGAGAGAGGGAAGAGAGAGAGAGGAGAGAGGGAAGAGAGAGAGGGAGGGAGGGAGGAGA
The DNA here is from genome assembly GCF_951799395.1 of Argentina silus. Taxonomy (NCBI): domain Eukaryota; kingdom Metazoa; phylum Chordata; class Actinopteri; order Argentiniformes; family Argentinidae; genus Argentina; species Argentina silus. The sequence continues at coordinate 1,978,108 of NC_139664.1, read as the reverse complement.
GGAGAGAGGGAGGGAGGAGAGAGAAGAGAGAGCTGTTAAAACCACTAACATACAGTTACTGATAGTCAATAGTCATGTCATCACATACATCGTACACTGGCAACACTGTCATGAAAGGAATAACAGAAATGATTCTACCCAGAGATAAACACAGAGAGGGGCGGCAGGTAGCCTGGAGGTTAAAGAGGCCGGCCAGCAATCGGAAGGTTGCTGGTTCGATCCCCGCTCCAGGAGGGATCTGGATGTGAGTTGGTGACTGGAGGGTTGCTGGCAGCATAT
>NC_139664.1:1967829-1970329 GCF_951799395.1 Argentina silus | reverse complement strand
ACAGCAATCAGAAAATCACACACAAGAAACTGAAATCTAATCATGCATAAATAAATGGATAGATTAGTACATTTCTTGTTCATACCATCTCATAAGCTTTGTGCTATTGTGTCTACTCCTAGACCCCAAGCGACTGTTGCCAGCCGTTAAGGTCAGAGTCAAGATTAGGGTCAGGGTCAAGGTTATTGTTGAGGTCAGGGTTAGGATTGAGATCAGGGCTAGGGTCAGGGTCAAGGCCAGGGCCAGGGTTAAAGTCAGGGTTGAGGTCAGGGTTAGGGTTAGGGTTAGGGTTAGAGTTAGGGTTAGAGTTAAGATTAGGGTTAGGGTTGGGGTTAGGGTTGAGGTTAGGGTTAAGTTTAGGGTTAAGATTAAGGTTAGGGTTAGGGTTAGGGTCAGGGTCAAGTCCAGGGTTAAGATCAGGGTTAGGGTTAGGGTCAGGGTCAGGGTTAGGGTCAGGGTTAGGGCCATGGTCAGGGTCAGGGTTAGGGTCAGGGTCAGGGTTAGGGTCAGGGCCAGGGTCAGGGTTAGGGTCAGGGTTAGGGCCAGGGTCAGGTTCAGGGTTAGGGTCAGGGTCAGGTTCAGGGTTAGGGTCAGGGTCAGGGTTAGGGTCAGGGTCAGGGTTAGGGCCAGGGTCAGGTTCAGGGTTAGGGTCAGGGTCAGGGTTAGGGTCAGGGTTAGGGTCAGGGTTAGGGTCAGGTTCAGGGTTAGGGTCAGGGTCAGGGTTAGGGTCAGGGTTAGGGTCAGGGTTAGGGTTAGGGTCAGGGTCCCAGCCTCTATCCTGAGTGATGCTGGCAGCAAAACATAAGATCAATATCATATAAATAACCCAGCCAAGGTGGCCTAGGTAACGTTAGACGGACAGCAGGCTGAACCAGGGGACAGGAGAGGCGGCATTCAGAACAACAAGTTAACGTTGTCTAAACAGTGTTTACCTGGTAACACCGTTACCATGGCACTCACTAACAACACGACTGGCAACATGTCTCAGCACCAGCCCTAAGAGAGAGAGAGAGAGAGAGAGAGAGAGAGAGAGAGAGAGAGAGAGAGAGAGGAGGAGAGAATGAGAGGAGGAGAGAAGGAGAGGAGGAGAGGAGGAGAGAAGGAGAGGAGGAGAGGAGGAGAGGAGGAGAGGGAGAGATTAGAGAGCAGCAATCAACAAACCAGCGATCAGCATTTCCCCCCACACCGCTGTCTGATTCGGTGACTTACCGCTCAGGTGTCCGTGTCTCTTCTAACGCGCAAGGATGTGAAACGGCGCGGCGCGCGGTGGGTCCGTTAACTAGACGTCGGTTTGGAGGCTGACTTCAGACGGAGGAAGAGGCGGGAACGGGCCAGTCTCGATCTCGAGACGCTGCCATCATCTTTGTCTCGCGCGCGTCCTGCTGCCCAGTCCTCCGGTACGACCTGTCCGCCTCCGGTACGACCTGTCCGCCTCCGGTACGACCTGTCCTCCTCCGGTACGACCTGCCTCCTCCGGTACGACCTGTCCTCCTCCGGTACGACCTGTCCGCCTCCGGTACGACCTGCCTCCTCCGGTACGACCTGTCCGCCTCCGGTACGACCTATCCGCCTCCGGTACGACCTGCCACTTTGTCTGAAGTGAAACGTTACTCCCGGGATCTGCGCTGTTAAATCACCTTACCGGGCGTCGCTGACACTCGACACCTCTACTAACCGATCGAACCGAGAGGGCGCGGGGAGCTGGAGCCTGGCGCGAGGTGCGCGCCTCTACTGCGCATGGCATTTGTTTTACTATTCCAGTTAATTGAAGTTTAAAACACAACACACTTCACCTGTTCGAGAAACACACACACACACACACACACACACACACACACACACACACACACACACACACACACACACACACACACACACACACACATGGCAAACATGGAACATACAAAACAAATAAAAGGATCAGTACATATTAGAAATAAAATAAGGTTCAAGTTAAAAAACAGGTCCAACAAACTCGTTCTGTAATCGTGATTTTAAAGTGGACACCGTCTCTCCCTCCCTGACCCGAACCCCCCCTCCCTGACCAGAACCTTCCCCTCCCTGACCAGAACCTTCCCCTCCCTGACCAGAACCTTCCCCTCCCTGACCAGAACCCCCCCCTCCCTGACCAGAACCCCCCCTCCCTGACCAGAACCCCCCCCTCCCTGACCAGAACCCTCCCCTCCCTGACCAGAACCCCCCCCTCCCTGACCAGAACCCCCCCCTCCCTGACCAGAACCCCCCCCCTCCCTGACCAGAACCCTCCCCAGCCTGACCAGAACCCCCCCCTCCCTGACCAGAACCCCCCCTCTCCCTGACCCGAACCCCCCCTCCCTGACCAGAACCCTCCCCTCCCTGACCAGAACCCCCCCCCTCCCTGACCAGAACCCCCCCCTCCCTGACCAGTACCCCCCCCTCCTGACCAGAACCCTCCCCAGCCAGCTCGGCAGGGAACAGAGGTTCCTCTATCAGCTCTTTAAACAGATTGCTTTAATGTTGC
>NC_139664.1:1947829-1957829 GCF_951799395.1 Argentina silus | reverse complement strand
GAGGACCTGATACACAAAACACTTCTGAGTATAATGACGACACTTTACTACAGGAACTCATGTTCCACCCTCATCTGTAGCTCGCCTTTCAGAAGTAGCTAATTGGGTAATTGTGTGTGTGTGTGTGTGTGTGTGGGGGGGGGGGGTGTCTTGGGCAGCTGAGTAGAAAGCAAACACATATAAGCTACAAATTAGTGCCTAATATGTGTTCACTAAAATAAAGTGTTACCTCAGTAACAGCTCTGAGGCTTTCTGCAGCGTAGCAGGTTCCATCAGATAGAAATCCTGTGTGTTGTTGGGATCTGCTGTCGTTAAAACATTCGTCTTTGCCCTCATGTGGTGGTTTTTTACTGGTAACTCTCATTTTCAACATGGATTGATTCTATCTTGGCATTCTTAGATACTCTTATGCACCTTCCAGTCCCTGTGAATGAGGAATGTTGGTTCTGTTGGGTTCTGCTGCTCTACCTGTTGTTTGGTTTGTTTTTATCATCCCATTCCAGTGCATGTATGTTTACTTACTCTCTCCTGGCAACGACTCATTATCAATATGCAACTGGGATACAATGTAACAACAATGTATTTATTACTGTAAAATTAATTAAACATCGTAAAAATGGTGCTTTCATTCATTGGCCTCGCAATGAACGATAATGTACAACACAAGAACCAGGACCGTGAGAGGACAGATGTACACACCGCTAGTTTAAGGGGACTAGCTGAAAGGTGTGTGTGTGCGCGCGCTACTTCTTCTAATAACGCTACCTAGCTAACTTATAGCTTGCTAAAATTTAAAGAAAAAAGAAGGCGATGCTTGCCAGGTTATTCTAGCGGTTTCATGTCGCTAAATAAACTACTAGTTCAGAGTAGCCTCATAGTACGAAGCCCTCCAGGTTACACAATATCAGAAAAACCATCAGGATGTGATTGTATCATGTCTATCATAATAGCCATACTTTTATATAACGTGTGTTCCTCAGTGACAGAACAACCCAGAGGTGATGAATCTAAATTATCTCCCTCTCTCCCAGATTCCCCTCTAATTCACTTGTGTATAACGAATGATCTAAATTGTCAAACTAGGCAAATTTATGGCATTTGAGTTGATTGAACATTTGGATAACGGTAGACGTATGGCTTTTATGTAGGTCTCATGACAACATATGTTTTACTGAATTCATATTTACTGTTGCAATGCGCTGATGTTTTGCGTGGCTACATAAAAACCATGAACTTCGAGCCTCGCTGTCAGTCAGAAGATCAGCGCGTCAAAGACGAACACGTGTTTACGACAGATGTTTACGCAAACTGGCTACCGCTGCCATGACGACAGAGGAGCGCTAGAGCCTGATTATGACGTTATGAGAGTTTTATCTGGTTGGGAGGGTTGATCGATCAGGGTTGATCTGTCAGTGTTGATCCTGCGGATGTCATGTGGCGCTGAAGGTAACTGTCTGTAACTGATGATTGACTTATTTTGACGGGGTTCTGTCTTACCTTGTTACATTTTTGTCGGCGGTTTGATCCCAGATTACTTAGTGAAGAAAACTACTTCTCAATCAACCAGGTTGCTTCAAATCGCTACCTTGACGATGAAGAGATTTGACGTGGTTTTTCTAATGCTTGTCATTCCTCAGGCTAATCATGTAGTTGGATACTGACACTGTGATATTCATATAATTATTATTGATATTCTTAACACATAACATGTTAACCTCTCTCTCCCTCTCTCTCTCTCTCTCTCTCTCTGTCTGTCTCTCTCTCTCTCTTTGTCTCTCTCTCAGATGTGAGAAGGATCATGTGGTCTAAAGGTAGTATGATTCCTGTTCCCCCCTGGTCACTGAGGAAAACTCTCCAGAAGCCCCCGTCTCCCCAGCCCCAGACCGCCCTCTGGCTGCCCCCCGGCTCCCAGCCCCAGACCGCCCCCCAGACCCCCGCCCTCCACCCTGGGCCCCAGCCCCAGACTGACCTCCAGCCTGTCATTGACACTGATGACGGGCCTCGGGTCAGGGCCCCCCAGGCCACCAGCCAGCCATCCCGCCCCTGCCTCCAGACCCCCCCCCTCCTCCCTGCCAGGCATGGTCCCCAGCCCCCACCATGGCCCCACAGAGCCCTGCAGCAGGTGAAGAGAGCCTTCAAGCGTCCGGAGCAGCTGGACCCTCCCCAGAGGGAGACGGTCACAGCAGGACATCCCACACCTGAGCATCACAAGACAGGGTGGCTGAATTTCCTGGACTCCCCACCCCCACCCAAACCCAGGCCCAGACAGAACACTCCTTCTCTCCTCCACTACCTGCAGGGCCTGAGCGTCTTCGAGGGCGTTCCTGTGGAAACGCTGGAGGACATTGTGGCATGTTTACTGGTCAACGTTTCCTCTGAGGACCCAGACAGGCCCACCCCTGGCCCCGCCCTCAGCCCAGGCCCCGACCCCAGCCCCGCCCTGAGCGAGGTGGCCATGGACCTGATCCACAATGTCCTGGCGGAGCTGAGGAACACGCCCAGCGTGAGGTTTGGGCCGAGGAGGACCGGGCCGCTGGTCCTGCCTGGCATCTGCAGGCTGGAGGTGGCTGGAAGGGTCCACCAGGACTTGCTGCGCTACAGCGGCTCCCAGACCAGCCTGCGGAGGGCGCTGTCCCAGGGCCAGGGGCCCACGCTGAGGAGACTGGCCAGCACCCTCTCTCTGGAGGTCTCCAGGGCGGCCAGCAGGATCGCAGCTGTCAATCACCCAGACAGCCCCGCCCCCAGGGCTGTCAATCACCCCTCCCCCTCCTGGGTCTCCTGCGTGGCCTCAGACATCTCTGAAGACATTATCCTCCGGATCCTGGACTTCATCTCCTACTGCAGGTCTCCAGAGCCCCAGAACAAGACCCAGACCCAGGAGAACCAGTCCCAGACCCAGGAGAACCAGTCCCAGGACCGAGACCTGATGGAGGCAGTAATGGTGCAGCTCCACACCCACCCTGCCCTGCTGAGGAGAAGGAGGAGGTGGGGAGAGCAGGGGGAGGAGTGGCCGGGCCGTCAGCCGTCCCTGGAGGCTGTGGAGGGAGCGGCCCGACTGGTGTACCAGAAGCTGCTGAGCCAGGCCGGGTCGACCCAAGCTCTGCAGGACGCTCTCAGGCTCCGGAGGAAGATGGTCCTCACAGCACTGGCCGACACTGTAGCTACCCAGGTGTACCAGCTAATGGAGGAGGAGGAGGAGGAGGAAGAGGAGGAGGAGGAGGAGGAGGAGGAGGAGATGGACCCTGCTAGTCTCCTAGGACAAACCAGCCACGTGGAGGAGGATTACAGTATCAGCCAGCTCTCCCCTGCCCCCCCCTCCTCCACCGTTCCCTCAGACCAGTCTGGAGCCAGCCTCCCAGTAGCAGCCTCAGCCTCCCACCATCAACACCAGTATGATGTCACACCATCTGTTGAGGAATGTCCCACATGTCAGTCGAACACTCCTGCTTCTCCCACCCCGATTCTGTACCAGGTACCGGCTCAGACCCACATGGGCTGGAGGGGACCGATGGTTCTGAGTGTCAAAATCAAAAAGGTACAGTATATCTTTTATAAAATAACAGATTCAGAAATCCATTACTTCAGAAATATAAAACTGATAAAAAAAAAAACACTTGGAAATGATTGGACATGATTATGATGATGACAGCATTGTTTACATAAACATCCTTTGACGGAGAATCTTAGGGCAGGTTGTTTTAACCTTGTGTTTCCACGGCAACACAGCACTCTGGCAGAGGGAAGGCCATCACTGCGTGGGAGAGGAGGAATCGTCTGCTGGAGCAGCAGCAGGACTTCTCCTCTGACCTCTTAGTCCTGGACCGCAGGCAGTTCCCTCTAGGTGAGAACCTCTGATCTCTGTCTGTTGACGTGTTCGTATAGTCACTCTGTGGTGCCTGTCTGTCTAGAGAGGTAGAGACTCTGTATGGAGAGGTAGAGACTCTGTCTAGAGAGGTAGAGACTCTGTATGGAGAGGTAGAGACTCTGTATGGAGAGGTAGAGACTCTGTATGGAGAGGTAGAGACTGTCTAGAGAGGTAGAGACTCTGTATGGAGAGGTAGAGACTCTGTATGGAGAGGTAGAGACTCTGTCTAGAGAGGTAGAGACTCTGTATGGAGAGGTAGAGACTCTGTCTAGAGAGGTAGAGACTCTGTATGGAGAGGTAGAGACTGTCTAGAGAGGTAGAGACTCTGTATGGAGAGGTAGAGACTCTGTATGGAGAGGTAGAGACTCTGTCTAGAGAGGTAGAGACTCTGTATGGAGAGGTAGAGACTGTCTAGAGAGGTAGAGACTCTGTATGGAGAGGTAGAGACAGGTGTGTATCAGACTAGTTCTGGTCAGAGAGGTAGGGACAGGTGTGTATCAGACTAGTTCATGGTACTGGTCAGGGTTAGGGCCAGTTTATTTTCAATTCCATCCATTCAGGAAGTTTTTTGAAAATCAGTTCCAAATTCCAAAGTTTTTTTTGCAGTATACAGTAGAATGTAATGACCACCCACAGTTGAGTGGCTGACTATTGTTGTGTTGTATGTGTTCAAGGTGTAGAAGAGTCATTGGAAGTTAATGCCCTTTTTTCAATGACCCAATTGGAATTCCAATCACATCTGGAATGTATGGAATTGATCATATATATGTTAATTAATATAATATTGTGTTTCAGTGTCGAGCTCTGATGGACGCGGCGGAGGGCGGGCGGCCTGGCTCCTCGCCAGGCTGATGTGCAGCGAGGAGGTCCCCTGGATGGACTGACAGACACACGGACGCTGGTCACCTGACAGCAGTGGAACGGACACCAGATTCAACATTAAAATCATTGCTTTGACCTTTTTCTGTGGTGCAGGAGTTTATACCGGTGTTTTAGTAGGTGAATTTTATCATATTCACATTCAGCGCATGCTGCAGCCAACAGATGTCTGCCTATTTGTTTATGAAGCTAAATGGTATTTGGTTATAATAATAATAATAATAATAATAATAATAATAATAATAATAATGCATTTATTTTGTATAGCACTTTTCTCAGGACACGACATTTCATGGAGAGAACAAGAATAGACAGAACAATAAAAAGTAAAACAAAAGCAGTCTGTAAAAACAACAATACAAATAGTTAAAGATTAAAAGCATGTTTAAAAAGATGTGAAGCACTTCAGAAATGTAAGTATTGTAAGGAACAGCTGAGCATAATACACGAATTAATAACACAGCAAAAAGGGCTATACACAGCAGTTTACAGCACATGTTTATTAATAGTAAATAATTGAGAAAGGAAACAGTTGTTTGTGTAGAGGTCGCTGCCACCTCCTTCACGCTCCTCAGCTGATTGACGCTGCGCAGATCGCCTGATCTACAAATCGTCTCATCCTTAATAAACTGACTGATGACCGGTCCTCATTGTGTAAAGAAAGCAGCCCGCATCAGATTCAAGACCCTGGTGCTCGCCTACTGGGCGGCAAAGGGAACAGCCCCTCCCAACTTGCAAGCAATGGTCAGCCCCAAAACCCCCCCTGTAGTAGCCCTAACCCTGTACTAACCCTAACCCTAACCCCGGCCCGATCACTCTGCTCTTCCACCTCAGCTGGCCGCCTGGCACCGCCGCCTCGGTCACGGCTTTTCACTGTCCTGGCGCCCCGCTGGTGGAACGAGCTTCCCACTGCTGTCAGGACTGCAGAGTCACTACTGATCTAATCCTAACCCTAAAGACCTCTTCACCCCCACTACCCCTCTGTACTAACCCTAACCCTAAAGACCTCTCCATCCCCACCACCCCATTGATTACTTTATCTTATGATGACTGATGGATAGATTATTCACTTACTTAAACAAATGTATTTGTTGTAAGTCGCTTTGGATAAAGGCGTCTGTTAAATGCCATAAATGTAAATGTAGATCAGCGGGACCGCGCAGCACAGCTCAGCTCGTCCCCGTGAACAAGCAGCGTGCTGACGTCAAACGCCGCCTCCTCCCCAACCGGACAACGTCGTAACCCATGACGACCCGTGACGGTAGACGTTTGTTTGTTGTCTGTCCCGGTAAAGGAGAACGGGGTAGCGGCTAACGGTGTTTAGTGGGTCCGGTTTGACTGGGAGACTAGCAGAGTGTGGCCGGCCGGCCGCCGGGCCGCGGAGAGCGAACAGAGGGATGACGAGCGGCGAGGCTGCTAGCTAGCAGGCTAGCTAATGAGGACGTCTGGCAGACCGACTGCGGTGTGAGGCTCCGTTAGCTGGCGAGGTCAGCACCGTAAACACCGGCTGGTTTACACCGACCATGAAGAACTGTGAGTACCAGCAAATCGACCCGCGGGCGCTTTCCACCCCGTCGTCGACGCTACCGACGGTGAACGCTCAGCGGCTCCGGAGGAAATGGGAGGTTTTCCCGGGGAAGAACCGCTTCTACTGCGACGGGAGGATCATCGTGGCCCGCCAGAGCGGCATCCTGCCCCTCACCCTCTGCCTCATCTTCCTCACCAGCGGCCTGTTCTTCGCCTTTGAGTGAGTAGCAGCAGTCTGACCCAGTCTGACACCTCTAGAACCCAGTCTGACCCAGTCTGACCCCTCTAGGACCCAGTCTGACCCAGTCTGACACCTCTAGGACCCAGTCTGACCCAGTCTGACTCCTCTAGGACCCAGTCTGACCCAGTCTGACACCTCTAGGACCCAGTCTGACCCAGTCTGACACCTCTAGGACCCAGTCTGACCCAGTCTGACTCCTCTAGGACCCAGTCTGACCCAGTCTGACACCTCTAGGACCCAGTCTGACCCAGTCAGACACCTCTAGGACCCAGTCTGACTCCTCTAGGACCCAGTCTGACTCCTCTAGGACCCAGTCTGACTCCTCTAGGACCCAGACGTGCTTCCTACGCTCTTTACTTAAACCGGCAGCACTTATATGACCTGTTACCCCCTGTCCCGTCTGTTCTCCCTTACAGACTGTTACTGACTGTTACTGTTACAGACTGTTGCTGTTACTGTTACTGACTGTTACTGTTACAGACTGTTGCTGTTACTGTTACAGACTGTTACTGTCCCATCTGTTCTCCCTTACAGACTGTTACTGACTGTTACTGTTACAGACTGTTGCTGTTACTGTTACAGACTGTTACTGTTACAGACTGTTACTGTTACTGTTACAGACTGTTACTGTTACTGATTGTTACTGTTACAGACTGTTGCTGTTACTGTTACAGACTGTTACTGTCCCATCTGTTCCCCCTTACAGACTGTTACTGTTACTGTCTCTCTCTCTCTCTGTCTCTCTCTCTGTCTCTCTCTCTGTCTCTCTCTCTCTCTGTCTCTCTCTCTCTCTCTCTCTGTCTCTCTCTCTCTCTCTCTCTGTCTCTCTCTCTCTCTCTCTCTCTCTCTCTCTCCTCCCCCTGCAGCTGTCCGTTCCTGGTGACCCACCTGACCAGCTGCATCCCTGTGATTGGAGGAGTGTTGTTTGTGTTTGTGGTGGCGTCTCTTCTGCAGACCAGCCTGACGGACCCTGGCATCCTGCCCCGGGCCCTGCCTGACGAGGCCGCAGACGTAGAGAAGCAGATAGGTACCACCCTGACCCCTGACCTCTGACCTCTACCCCCTCTACTCCGCAGAGTGCCCTGCGGAAGTAATGGCTCTACACTTGAAACATGTTTGGTTTGAAATCAAACATGAGGTTCCTATGAGGTTAAAGTAGAGATTCTCAGCCTTTATTTGATGGTATTTGTGTACATGTTGGTTTCACCATTCAGAAATTACACCACTTTTTAAGCATAGTCCCCCTATTTCAGGGCACCCAAAAGTAATCCTTTGCAGCAATAACTGCCTGAAGTCTGCGACCCACTGACCCACCAGGCCTGGGGGTCTTCTCTGGCGATGCTCTGCCAGGCCTGGGGTCTTCTCTGGCGATGCTCTGACCACCAATCTCCTCCTCTCCTCCTCCTCACCTGCCTGTAGCCTCAGGCTCCTCCTCCTATCGCCCCCCCCCCCGGACCAGGGAGGTCCTGATCAACCAGCAGGTGGTGAAGCTCAAGTACTGTTTCACCTGCAGGATGTTCCGCCCGCCCCGGACCTCCCACTGCAGCCTCTGTGACAACTGTGTTGGTGAGAAGAGAGTCACTCCTTACCTTCTAGTTCCTAGTCCCTACCTCCTACCTCCTACACACTGTGAAGTTCGTGATAACATTCCTGTGTGTGTGTGTGTGTGTGTGTGTGTGTGTGTGTGTGTGTGTGTGTGTGTGTGCAGAGAGGTTTGACCACCACTGTCCCTGGGTGGGGAACTGTGTGGGGAAACGAAACTATCGCTTCTTCTACAGCTTCATCATCTCCCTGTCCTTCCTCACCTCCTTCATCTTCAGCTGTGTCATCACTCACCTGGCGCTGCGTACGTATCACACACACACACACACACACACACCTGACACTGCGTATGTATTGTCTCTGATGTGTCTGTGTGTCTGTGTGTCTGTCTGTCTGTGTGTCTGTCTGTCTGTGTGTCTGTGTGTCTGTGTGTCTGTCTGTCTTTCTGTCTTTCTGTGTGTCTGTGTGTCTGTCTGTCTGTGTGTCTGTCTGTCTGTCTGTCTGTCTGTCTGTCTGTCTGTCTGTGTGTCTGTCTTTCTGTGTGTCTGTGTGCTCCTCAGGGTCCCAGGGAGGGAACGGTCTGGTCCCAGCCTTACAGGAGAGTCCTGCCAGATATCCTACTACAGAGAGAGGGAGGGAGAGGGAGAGGGAGAGGGAGAGAGGGAGGGAGAGGTGGAGGGAGGGGCGTGGTGGTGGGGGGGAGAGAGGGAGGGAGAGGGAGGGAGAGGTGGAGGGAGAGGTGGTGGTGGTGGGGGGAGAGAGGGAGGGAGAGGGAGAGAGGGAGGGAAAGGTGGAGGGAGGGGCGTGGAGGTGGGGGGAGGGAGAGAGGGAGGGAGAGGTGGGGGGGAGGGAGGGGCGTGTTGGTGGGGGGAGGGAGAGGTGGGGGGAGGGGGAGAGAGGGAGGAAGAGGGAGAGAGGGAGGGGCGTGGTGGTGGGGGAGACCATCTCAACTGTTCCATTGGCAGGATGTCTCCCCCGTGGTGTTAAAGCTCTCCAGGCTTTAACTCACTCCTAATGGGATCAGCCCTGGACACACACACACACACACACACACACACACACACACACAGAGGCATGATTTAAGCCTGTGGCTTTAGGCAGATGGCAGGTGTGTGAATCCTGATGTCCCTGTGGGATGATGTCATTGGCTTGTTGTTGTTGCCTTGACGACCCGTCACTGTGGTGGAGCTGGTGGTTTGTTTCTTCTCCATCTGGTCGATTCTGGGCCTCTCAGGCTTCCATACCTACCTGGTGGCCTCCAACCTCACCACCAACGAAGATGTGAGTACCACACACACACACACACACACACACCTGACACCTGACACCCACACACACACACACACACACACACCTGACACCCACACACCTGACACCCACACACACACCTGACACCCACACACCTGACACCCACACCCACACACACACAGACACACACACACACACCCAGACACCACACACAAACAGACACACAGACACACACACGCACGCACACACACACACACACACACACACACACACCCACACCTGACACCCAGACACACACACACACGCACGCACACACACACACACACACACACACACACACACACACCTCACAGCAGTACTCAGTACCGACACCCAAATAAACATATGGAAAGAGGATATTTGGAGAAAAGAGAAAGTGGCCCTGTGGTTGTTCCTCTTCCCGAGGCGCTGTGAGGGAACTCTATTCTCACAAGACATTGTGTCATTTGTGGTGGTGTTTGTGGGTTCGGGTGATGAATGATCACCTCCACGCCCAGAGCTTTGGTCCAGAGACAGATCCCGACTACTTCCTGTCTGTCTGTGTGTACTTCCTGTGCAGATCAAGGGTTCGTGGGCGAGTAAGAGAGGAGCAGAGGATTCTGGGAACCCGTACACTTCCAACAGCATCGTCACCAACTGCTGCCTGACACTGTGTGGTC
>NC_139664.1:1940329-1945329 GCF_951799395.1 Argentina silus | reverse complement strand
GCTGGTCAGACCACAACCACCCTCTGACCAGACCACAACCTCCCCTCAGACCTGCTGGTCAGACCACAACCTCATCCTGACCTGAACACAACCTCCCCTGATCAGACCACAACCACCCTCTGACCAGACCACAACCTCCCCCTGACCTGGTCAGACCACAACCTCCCCCTGACCTGCTCAATCCACAACCTCCCCTGACCAGACCACAACCTCCCCCTGACCTGACAACAACCTCTCTCTGACCTGCTGGTCTCAGATGATCCGTCCCACAGAGAGCAGGGTAACTCAGTAACGCTGGCCTGAGAAGCACAATACAGATTTTTATAAAACTCTACTTTTTATACACAGTGATTCACTAAGAACGTTTCTGCTAGGAAGCCTCAAGCCATACGTCCTCCCTGGCACTGCAGCATCCTGACAGGAAGTAGCAGCTCTACCTTCAGGAAGTGATGTTCCTCTGATGCAAACCACCCAGACTCGTTGGCTAGAGAGAGTTAGGGAGGGTTAGGCAGAAAGTTAGGGAGGGTTAGGGAGAGTTAGGGAGGGTTAGGGACAGTTAGGGAGAGAGTTCCCATGTCCAGGTGTTTGCTGCAGTTGAGATGAATGTTGTGAGTGACGCCCTGTCACACAGTGTTACGTTCGATCCAAAAGTGTTTATTTTGAGTGATAGTGACATTGAGTAGTTTGTGTACATGAAGAGACCACTGTAGAGGTCAGTGAGGTAGAGAGAGACTGTAGAGGTCAGTGAGGTAGAGGTCAGTGAGGTAGAGAGAGACTGTAGAGGTCAGTGAGGTAGAGGGAGACTGTAGAGGTCAGTGAGGTAGAGAGAGACTGTAGAGGTCAGTGAGGTAGAGAGAGGCTGTAGAGGTCAGTGAGGTAGAGGGAGACTGTAGAGGTCAGTGAGGTAGAGAGAGACTGTAGAGGTCAGTGAGGTAGAGAGAGGCTGTAGAGGTCAGTGAGGTAGAGGGAGACTGTAGAGGTCAGTGAGGTAGACAGAGACTGTAGAGGTCAGTAAGGTAGACAGAGACTGTAGAGGTCAGTGAGGTAGAGGGAGACTGTAGAGGTCAGTGAGGTAGAGAGAGACTGTAGAGGTCAGTGAGGTAGACAGAGACTGTAGAGGTCAGTAAGGTAGAGGGAGACTGTAGAGGTCAGTAAGGTAGAGAGAGACTGTAGAGGTCAGTGAGGTAGACAGAGACTATAGAGGTCAGGAAGGTAGAGAGAGACTGTAGAGGTCAGTAAGGTAGAGAGAGACTGTAGAGGTCAGTGAGGTAGAGGGACACTGTAGAGGTCAGTGAGGTAGACAGAGACTGTAGAGGTCAGTGAGGTAGAGAGAGACTGTAGAGGTCAGTAAGGTAGAGAGAGACTGTAGAGGTCAGTAAGGTAGAGGGAGACTATAGAGGTCAGTAAGGTAGATGTCTATAAACATATTCAGGTATTCTGTTTTGAGGCTGTCATTTATCCAGGACACCAACATACGTTAGAAGAAAAGGACTGATGCTTTTTTGTGTTTTGAATGTAGATTTTATTTAATTGTGTTTCCGCCTCATGGTTGTTAGCACTGAGGGCTTGATCCAGAAATGAATTCACCACTGAGGTCGGGACTTCCTGCCTACTGAGGTCGGGACTTCCTGCCTACTGAGGTCAGGACTTCCTGCCTACAGTGACGTGATGCTGATTCCCCTCCTGTATTTGAACTGTTATGGTTCATGTTCCAGTAACATTTAGTGACATCATGTTTGAAGCACAGGGAAGTTCTCGAGTGTTGGATGGAGATTGTTAGAGGTGTGTGTGGATTTACAAGCTGTGCTTGTTCTGTTGGAATCTGTGTGGTTTTGTATTCTGTAGAGATTAGACAGGAAATTATTCCATGTCTCAATAAAGATCATTAGCTTTCAACTGCTGTGTCTGGTCTGTGCTGTCAGTGAGTGTGTGTGTGTGCAGTCAAGTACAATAGTTAAACCACCACATCCTGTGGAAGACCAGGAGAGTCAGTCTGTCTGCCTGTCTGTCTGCTAACGCCATGCTCTACCAACTGACACACACAAATGAAAAGGACACACAGGAAAACATGAAAGAACCAGAAGAAGAACAATAAAAGAAGATAAAAAGGATGTTGTGTGAAGCTGACCTTCACTAGAGGAACCATCCCGCTGAGCCTGACTGGGAATGACATCACACTGGCCCCAGGGCTGGACTTGTTGCTAGGCGACCTGATACACTGCTGCAAGGTAGCTAGCAGCGATTAGCGGTTATGCTAACACAAACTTTGAGGGCATTTCTATGCTAGTAACAGAGTAAGAGGGGGTAAAATACAGTTAGAGAGTGTTTGTTTCATATAAAAAGGGTGTATATTTATTTCAGAAACTAGTGGAAGACATCCTCATTTTCAACGGAGGTAGCCGCCATCTTGTTGTGATGTGTGTTTGTCCTCCTTCAAGCTGATTGGTCGGCTGGGGTAATGTAAGAAAACGTGTTCTTTATTTGAAGGAGAAGACAAACTACTTCTTACTTTTAGCTATTTATTCATATGTCAAAATTCTAGACTTGTACAAGGACCACTTTTGGCGAAGAAAATCACAGTCAGCAAGCTGTTAATCTGTAACCAACCTTCCAAAAATGGATACATTCAAAATGTCAAACAAAGCATTTTACAGTAAACAAAATGATTGTGATTGGCTATTTGGTTGGGGAGGAGCCGGGGTTTAGACTTGGCTCTCCTCTCGTTGGTGTTTTAGGCTGGTCCTGGTCCTGGTCCTGGTCCTGGTCCTGGTCCTGGTCCTGGTCCTGGTCCCAGCCCCTGACACTCGATCCGTTCCAGGTAGAGATATCGCCGGTCCGTTCCCTCTGGGGAACGAGTTGACCTGCTGAAGAAAACATATACCTACTCTGATTTGTCCTTTCCTAGCCTAATATTTTCCATTACATCATTCTTAAGTTATGTGTGTGTTGCAGCATCTATCTTGATGACCTGACCCTTACCTCTTCATGTATTAATCCAAGTACCATGGAACTAATGCTTGATTCATCTCTCATTTATCAACAGGCCATCACATTAGTAAATTTCAGATGATTAAAAAACATATTAATTCAATTGATTTGCATATGGAATATCAAATACAATTAGTAAATGTAATCACCCTAAATAAAGAACTGAATAGCTTTATTTACTCGTCTGCTATTGAGCATTATAATGCAACTGTTTTTATAAAAATAATTTCTAACAGTAAGAAGCTCACCTGTTCCACTGAGGAAAACAGGAGACGCAGCTCCTCACACAGGAGACGCAGCTCCTCACACAGGAGACGCAGCTCCTCACACAGGAGACACAGCTCCTCACACAGGGGGCGCAGCTCCTCATACAGGAGACGCAGCTCCTCACACAGGAGACACAGCTCCTCACACAGGGGGCGCAGCTCCTCATACAGGAGACGCAGCTCCTCACACAGGGGGCGCAGCTCCTCATACAGGAGACGCAGCTCCTCATACAGGAGACGCAGCTCCTCACACAGGAGACACAGCTCCTCACACAGGGGGCGCAGCTCCTCATACAGGAGACGCAGCTCCTCACACAGGGGGCGCAGCTCCTCATACAGGACACACAACCAGTTTGGGAAGAATATTTTGAGATGCAAAGTTGTAAGAAGCAATACTGATAATGAATCAAATCAGAACGACAGGTTCCGGTAATTTTCAGTCTGGCTAGGAATGCAGCTGTAGGCAGATAGCCGAACGAATTTGGGAATAATATTTTATGAGTGAAGTCTGTTATGCAGCATAATTGAATAGTGAAACTTGGCCTCTATCAATCTAGAGTTGTGTAACTTTGGTTTATAGTCGCATTTGTAACCAAATCATTTGCCAAATATTTTTGTTTTAGCTAACAAATTTGGAAATAATATTTTCAGAAATCAACGCTAAGTTGTAAGAAAGCAAAACTTAAATATTGGCTGTGCAAATATTTTGTCTTGGCCTATTGGTGAAATTTGTGTTTGAAGTAAAGGCGTCTTATATCAATAGAGACTTTGTACGATAGTACATTTACATTTACATTTTACATTCATGGCATTTAGCAGATGCCTTTATCCAAAGCGACTTACAACAAATACATTTGTTTAAGTAAGTGAATCATCTATCCATCAGTCATCATAAGACAAAGTAATCTATGCTGAGACCAGGGACCATTGGCAGTCACAATTTAAACATCATTTTTCTTTATTTACAGGAGAGAAACTTGTACAGGGGGGTAGTGGGGATGAAGAGGTCTTTAGGGTTAGGGTTAGTACAGGGGGGAAGTGGGGGTGAAGAGGTCTCTAGGGTTAGGGTTAGTACAGGGGGGTAGTGGGAATGAAGAGGTCTCTAGGGTTAGTACAGGGGGGTAGTGGGGGTGAAGAGGTCTTTAGGGTTAGGGTTAGTACAGGGGGGTAGTGGGGATGAAGAGGTCTTTAGGAGAGACAGTTAAGATGTAGCCTGAAGAGATGGGTCTTCAATCTACGGTGGAAGATTGGTAGTGACTCTGCAGTCCTGACAGCAGTGGGAAGCTCCTCCGAGTAGTGCGGCTGCTGCATCCACATAGAGGCGGCGGTGCCCGGCGGCCAGCCGAGGTGGAAGAGCGGAGTGATCGGGCCGGGGTTAGGGTTAGGGTTAGTACAGGGGGGGGGTTTGGGAGCTGACCATTGCTTGCAAGTAGGGAGGGGCTGTTCCCTTTGCCGCCCGGTAGGCGAGCACCAGGGTCTTGAATCTGATGCGAGCTGCTACCGGGAGCCAGTGGAGGGTGCGGAGGAGAGGAGTGACATGGGAGAATTTGGGGAGGTTGAAATCCAGATGGGCGGCAGCATTCTGGATGAGCTGCAGAGGCCTGATAGTGGAAGCGGGGAGACCGGCCAAGAGTGCGTTGCAGATTGACAGCAATTGGCTTCAAACAGATAGCTTTGAACAGAAACTAGGTCCCAGAGCTTAAGGCAGGATAGCCACAGTGAAATACAGCAAAACTACCAGCAACC
>NC_139664.1:1922829-1935329 GCF_951799395.1 Argentina silus | reverse complement strand
AACAAGCATCAGAGTATGAATAGAATCCTGTGTGTTGAGTTGTACGGGAGCCATCCAGCTCCTAATGCCCCTGGTGTGTGTGTGTGTGTGTGTGTGTGTGTGTGTGTGTGTGTGTGTGTGTGTGTGTGTGTGTGTGTGTGTCCGTGTGTGTCCTCCAGGGAAGTACGTGGGCAGCAGACCCATCAAACTACGCAAGAGCATGTGGAAGGATCGCAACATGGAGGTGGTCCGCAAGAAACAGAAGGAGAAGAAGAAACTGGGCTTGAGGTAGACAGGGGTGTGTGTGTGTGTGTGTGTGTGTGTGTGTGTGTGTGTGTGTGTGTGTGTGTGTGTGTGTGTGTGTGTAGGACAGTTGCTGTCCCAGACAGACACAGCTCTCTCTGGGTCCCACAATGCACTGCTCTACCGTTTTATTTTCTAGTATTTTTTGGTTGTTGATGATTGGTTCCCTCCTCCCTCACGCCCGTGGTCGGCCTATGAGGAGTGAGGTAGATGTGATGTCATCTATAGATACTGTATGCTGTTGTACACAACGATTCTCTGGATCCCTGTTATTGATAATGCCACCATTTTTGCTACACAGTGTAGATGTTTGTATATTTACAGTGGATGATTTTGATGAAGCAGTGTAATTAAACAATGCAAAGTTTTCAATAAAACCAAACATTTCTAAACGTCTTTTGTCACCCGCCTCTTGTGAATGCTGGCTCCGTTCCACCCACCAGCCACACGGGGGCGCACCGGTACCATGTACTGACTCTGTTATTCATGTCGGTTCATGATAAAGTGAAAATAACTCTAGAAATAGGATTGTCCAGTGAAAACTGATACACTGATAACTTTTTTTTATTCCAAACAAGACGAGTACAGAATAACACATTAAATGTGTACAGCGCTTTCTCATGGACTCGAAGCACTTCACATGTATACAGTAGGACAGGCAGATCATACAGATCTGGGTGGGTCTTCAGCGAGGGGAAAGACCGAAGTTGAGCGCTTATATTCAATTTCTGACCAAACATGTATTCGCCTTCAGTGTCACAGAAAGGTAGAAGTCAAAGAATGAAACACGTCGATAAACTGGGACGAAACGGCACAGACACAAAACATTGAGAAACCACGATGAATAAAGCGGATTAGGATGTCTAGGAAAGTCGTAGTTCGATTCTTGAACATGGAAAGAAATGTGTGTCCGCGATGAATCTTTATTTCATTCATCAACGACCTTTTGTTCCAGGGTCCCCCCCCCACCACCACCCTTTTCATCTATTCGTATTCATCATCGCTTTGTCCAGGGGGGTGGGGGGGGTGGACGTAGACGTGGGGGGTGGACGTAGACGTTGGGGGTGGGGGGGACGGGGGGGACGTAGACGTGGGGGGTGGTGGGGGGGGGACGTAGACGTGGGGGGGTGGACGTAGACGTGGGGGGTGGGGGCATCTCAGCTGGACCACAACAGTGCAGAACGGGGGCGCCTCGGGGTCCGTTTCACACCTCCGTGTCTGTTTCCCGGTCTGATGACGACAGACATGTTTCGACTGTTCACCAGGAAGTAGTAAATCAACACCGTGGACCGTTAAACGTCAAAACACGTCATTGAATCGACTTCGCCGTTTATTGCGGTAACCGTATCTCCTCTCTGGACGAGTGTTGGTGGCGACCAGGAGACACCGCTCATCCACACTTCCAACGCACGTGTATACCGTAACATCCCCGGGGCGACGCGTGCACCGTGGAAATGAGCAACCGAATCGGTCTGGCCGAAAGCTGCCACGCGAAATATTTGTGTCGGTAACGGGAGGACTGTAGTTGGCGACGTTTACAGGAGGTGTCAGTGAGAGGCATGTCCTCCTCCTCCTCCTCCTCCTCCTCCTCCAGACCAGAGGCGAGTCTGTGACGAGCGGTGCGCTCCTCCGTCTTCTGTCGCGTCCGGTAGTAAGCTGACTGTCTGGGGACGGACGGTTTCACGGTTTCATGTGTTGATGTGTTGAGGATGTGAGTTGTGAACCGGTACCTCGTACGGACCGACGGCACGTCAGCAGGACAACTGGAGCGGCGCTCGAGACGCGGATGAACCCGTCCAGCCTTCCGTTGAGCTCGAGAGACCGGATTTAAACACGGAGTCCCCGCGAGCCCAACCGTCCCCGAGCCTGGATACCGGAATGGTGGTAAGTCACGACTCTGCCCTTCAAATGGCTGCTGTGGTGTGTTTGTGTGGACCTTGTAGTTGGACGGTGGTGTTCCGTTAGTTTAGGCGAACGGTTTGTTCGTTCGGCGTCGACCTCGTCTGAGAGATGCTGCCGCCGTTGTTGCTATTAGTTACGGGGACACCGACCCGGCTGTCACCGCGCCGCTCAACTCCCAGACAAACTGCTATTGTCCAAACGTCGCTAATCTACCAGCTAATATTACAGTTGATGTAGCTAACCCAGCCAGTCCCAGTCTACGGCTAACCGTTCTCTACGTCTGTACTTCGTTATCCTAGTTCCCCATTTAGCTAGCAGCTAGCCACCCTACCGCTGCTAGCCACCCTGCCGCTGCTAGCCACACCGCTGCTAGCCACCCTGCCGCTGCTAGCCACACCGCCGCCCCTCCCTGAAACCGAGCATGAATGGCGGTGTTGTGTGTTTCTGCGAGGCGCTTCGGTTTAACGGGGCTTTCATCACCACTTGCCTCTCCAACTACAACCGATACGTGTCGTGTTCACGGTGCCATCGTTTAACACCATGTAACAAGGTTCAGAACGATTATAGAGCGGGCTTGTCGGGGATAACCAGATCATTTTGGGTCTTTGTCTCCGGCTAGTGAGACATCACCAGCGGCTCTGCCGAGCAGACTGTCCCACAACAAAGACACGAGTCCCCGGAGCAGCACCGGGACCGGGACCACGGTTTACCCACCGAGACTGACTTTGACACTGACCACTGTCTCAGAGGCGTTATTTAGTCAGTGTCTGGTTTGTTATAGTTAGTGTTGTGAGGTTACCTGACAGAACATGTGTTTGTAGTCCATGACATTTACGTTTTGGACGTTCATCAGACGCGTTCATCCGAAGCAGACAGCGGTGGTCCTCCGACGGGACACATGGAACTTGACTTTGGTCTGTCGTGACTGTAGGTGCAGCCAGCTGTCTGTAGTCTGTCCACATGAATACACTCATTCTGCCAACTCCATATCCATTATCTCCTCCTCACCTTCTCCTCTTCCCCCCCCCCTCCTCCCCCCCCCCTCCTCCTCTCCCTCTCCTCCCTCCTCTCCCTCTCCCCCCTCCTCCTCTCCCTCTCCCTCTCCCCCCTCCTCCTCTCCCTCTCCCCCCTCCTCCTCTTCCTCTTCCTCCTCCTCCTCCTCAGGCTGCTCTATCTACTATAGACAGCTGTGTTTGCATCAGGACGGGGTTTTGCATGCAGCAGTGGATCAGTCTGTTCTACCAGAGACCGAGGCCAGCCACAGAAACTAAAGCTGCAAGGAAAACCCCTGTCTACGGTTAGCCTAGCCTAGCCTAGCTAACACCAGACTGGAGGAGCTGTCTACGGTTAGCCTAGCCTAGCCTAGCTAACAACAGACTGTGGAGGAGCTGTCTACGGTTAGCCTAGCCTAGCCTAGCTAACAACAGACTGTGGAGGAGCTGTATAGGGTTAGCCTAGCCTAGCCTAGCTAACACCAGACTGTGGAGGAGCTGTCTACAGTTAGCCTAGCCTAGCCTAGCTAACACCAGACTGTCTGTGGTCTCCACCACCGCCCAACCAGCAACCAGGCTGTGACTGAACCCTCTGCTGGGGGTGACAGGAGACTACTGCCCGGCTGTACATGGTTTATAACTATGTAATAAAGGACTGGTCTAGGACTGACTGACTGGTCCAGGGCTGGCTGACTGGTTCAGGGCTGACTGACTGGTCTAGGGCTGACTGGTCCAGGGCTGACTGACTGGTCTAGGGCTGACTGGTCCAGGGCTGACTGACTGGTCTAGGGCTGACTGGTCCAGGGCTGACTGACTGGTCCTGAGCCTGGTGCAGAACTCAAGGACCTCACAGTCTCAATGCTGATTGGCTACCTTGACTTTGTCCTCTGAGCGTCTCCTGTGTGTGTGTGTGTGTGTGTGTGTGTGTGTGTGTGTGTGTCCAGCTGGTATAGCTTGTTTCCCTGGCCTGACCTGGTGCGAGGAGGGCATCAGCAGGTGACCACGGTGTTTAATTACCACCCCAGCGCCAGACCACCGTCTGGCCCAACACCAGTGTGTGTCGGGGAGAGAGAGAAAGTGTGTGTCGAAAGTATGTGTTTGTGTGTCGGGGAGAGAGAGACAGAGAGAGTGTGTGTGTGTGTGTGTGTGTGTGTGGTCTGACAGGACATGGATAGTGAGTGTGTGTGATGCTGTTTTGATATGGATGGTGTGTGTGTGTGATGGTGTGTGTGTGTGATGGTGTGTCGAGGCCCTGTAGGTCTGGTCTGTCTATGCTGACTCAGGTCTGCCTGGCATAGTTGGCACTGCTCTGTGTTGACAGACCCATTGGGATCTGTAGTAAGACTGGTATTGAGATGAGCCCCCCCCCTCGCCTGCCATGCTCCCCACCACCCACCAGGGGGTAGGGGTTAGTGTGTTGGGGTCTAGGGGTCGTGGGTAGGGTGTATAGTGTGTAGGGAGTGGTGTGTAGGGTGTAATGTGTTGGCTCTATAGTGTATAGGGTGTAGTATGTAGGGGGTATAGGGTGTAGTATGTAGTGTGTAGGGTAGGGTGTAGTTTATAGGGTGTAGGGTGTAGTATATAGGGTGTAGGGTGTAGTATATAGGGTGTAGGGTAGGGTGTAGTATATAGGGTGTAGTGTGTAGGGTAGGGTGTAGTATATAGGGTGTAGTGTGTAGGGTAGGGTGTAGTATATAGGGGGTAGGGTGTAGTATATAGGGTGTAGTATATAGGGTGTAGTGGTTGTGTTCATGTCTCTCAGCAGATGAGATGATATCATATCAGCTTCATCATAACAAGACACAGCAGAGGAATGGAATGCTGCTGCCAGAGTCAGCTGTTACATAACATCCTCCTCCCCTCTCCTCTTCCTCCCCTCTCCTCTTCCTCCTCCTCTCGTCTTCCTCCTCTCCTCCTCTCCCCCTCCTCTTCCTCCTCCTCCTCCACCTGGGCTGCAGGAATTACATAAAGATGTCCTCAATATACGCCCGCTTTCAGCTAGAGGGAGGGAGGGAGGGAGGAATCTCCTCTATCTCTCTCTGCTTCCTGTTTACAGTGATGCCATCCTCCCACTCACTGAAGGCCTAGGCACCTCCCCCCCACCTCCTCTCTCTCCCCCCTCCCCCTCTCTCTCTCTTCCCCCTCCTCCCTCTCTCTCCCCCCTCCTCTCTCTCCCCCCCCTCTCTCTCCCCCCCTCCTCCCTCCTCCCTCTCTCTCTCTCTCCCCCCTCCTCTCTCTCTCCCCCCCTCCCTCTCTCCCCTCCTCCCTCTCTCCCCCCTCCTCTCCTCTCTTCCCTTGTGTGAGGTGTTACTGAGGAAGTGACCCTGACCAACAAGACAGTAACAACCGTGTGTGTGTGTGTGTGTGTGTGTGTGTGTGTGTGTGTGTGTGTGTGTGTGTGTGTGTGTGTGTGTGTGTGTGTGTGTGTGTGTGTGTGTGTGTGTGTGTGTGTGTGTGTGTTCTCTGACCTCAGCCCACACCAAGAGGAAGTAGAACGCAGCTCTGAGCACAGACCACTGTCGCCCCTGACAACGCGCTGAGCACTGTCTAAACCAGTCCCCCCCCCCACACACACACACACACACACACAGTTCTACAGTATTGTTCAACGCTACAGCCAATCACTGACCAGGGGGAGTTGGTGAGGGAGGTTGAGGAGGTGAGGGGGTTGAGGAGGTGAGGGGGGGTGAGGAGGGTTGAGCAGGTGAGGGAGGTTGAGGAAGTCAGGAGGTGAGGAGGGTTGGAGGAGGTGGTGAGGGTTGAGGAGGTGAGGGAGGTTGGAGGAGGTGAGGGGGGTTGAGGAGGTTGAGGAGGTGAGACACACACACACACACACACACACACACACACACACACACACACACACACACACACACACACACACCCCCCTCTTTCTCACCCTTTCTCCCCCCCCTCCCCCCCTGACTGCAGCTGGTATGAGGGTAGAGTGTTTAGTATGCTGCTGGTTTCTCTGTGCAGAAGAAAAGGGACAGAGCTCCCAGAGGGGGGGGGGGGGCAGTAAGAGGACTGTTTCCCAGGGACCCTCCTCCTCTGGAATGTCCCTGACGGAGCTGGCCTTGCCCTGACCACTGACCCCTGACCCCTGACCCTGCATCTAAACCAGGTCTGAACCAGGCTGAACCAGGTCTGAACCAGACTGTACCAGGCTGAATCAGGTCAGGTCTGAACCAGGTCTGAACCAGGCTGAATCAGGTCAGGTCTGAACCAGGTCTGAACCAGGCTGAATCAGGTCAGGTCTGAACCAGACTGAACTAGACTGAATCAGGTCTGAACCAGGCCCCTCATGCCCTTGTCACAATAGAGACAGCTCTCGAAGGTGAGGAGCCCTTGTCTCCTCCTCCCTCCCTCCCCCCGCCCTCCTCCTTCCTCCTCCTCCCCCCTCCCCCCGCCCTCCTCCTCCCTCCTCCCTCCCTCCCTCCTCTCTCCCCCCCGCCCTCCTCTCTCCCTCCCTCCCTCCCTCCCCCCGCCCTCCTCCTCCCTCCTCCCCTCCCTCCTTCTCTTCACAACTTGGCACTTGTTGACCCTCCCACTGAACAGCGTCACACACACACACACACACACTCACACACTCACACCAATGCTCCAGAAACTCTCCTATCATTACCCTCTTATTCACTCCCCACAGAAAGAGGGGCTGACACCTCCATCACACTGGGCCACTCAGAGAGGGGGGAGGGGGGGGAGGAGGGGAGGGGGGGGGGGGGGGGCATGAAAGGACAGTCTTTGAACCTATTCTTCCCTTGAGAAAGAGGGGGGAGGGGAGAGGAGGGAGGGTGGGGGGGGGGGGGGGGGTGCTCATTACTCTCTTTCATACATGAAGTGAGGCAGTGAAAGGCAGAGGATGAAGGAAGGAGCCTCAGGAGGAAGTTGTTTACATTCTCGAATCTAGACCAACGTCCCTGTAACCTCCTGTGGTCAACAACCACAACCACAACTACAACCACATCAACCACCACAACCTCAACCACATCAACCACCACAACCACAACAACCACAACCACAACAACCACAACAACATCAACCACACCAACAACCACAACAACCACAACCACATCAACCACAACAACAACATCAACTACAACAACCACATCAACCACCACAACCACAACAACCACAACAACATCAACCACACCAACAACCACAACAACCACAACCACATCAACCACAACAACAACATCAATCACAACCACATCAACCACAACAACAACCACAACCACATCAACCACAACAACCACAACCACATCAACAACCACAACATCAACCACAACAACCACAACATCAACCACAACCACAACAATGTGACCTGGAGAAGACAGAAGAGAGACTCGCTGGAAGTGAAGATGCAGAGGCTTATCGTGTGTGTGTGTGTGTGTGTGTGTGTGTGTGTGTGTGTGTGTGTGTGTGTGTGTGTGTGTGTGTGTGTGTGTGTGTGTGTGTGTGTGTGTGTGTGTGTGTGTGTGTGTGTGTGTGTGAGGGGTGGTTATTCTGCTTGACTGCCCTCCTCTCCTGTCCTATTGTCTCCTATTGGGGTCAGGGACAGGACCTGCTGAGAGAGGGGGAGGGAGGGAGGGAGGGAGAAGAAAACAATGATCCTATTAACAGACAGGGATTTGGTCATGTGAGAATTGTCAGGATTGATTCATGCAAAGTGGTTTTGGGTTATTTATACAGTATTTGATGTGTGTGTGTGTGTGTGTGTGTGTGTGAGGAACAATAAATGGAATCGAGTCATAATTCTGAACTTTTCTGAACACAACAGCATTAACAACATACAGCACAATAATAACAGATTGTTAATAACAGTGTTAATAACAGTGTTAATAACAGAGTGTTAAACATGGTGCTGTCCTGTGTGGGCCGGGCCAAACAGCACCAGGGGTGGGGTTCCCCTGAGTTGTAATGAACCAGGTGTGTGTGTGTGTGTGTGAGTGTGTGTGTGTCGGGTAGCTGGCCACTCTCTCTCTCACTCTGTGCCAAGCAGGATGGCAGCCTTCACTGAAGGAATGACACCCCTGCTCTCACACACACACACACACACACACACACACACACACACACACACACACACACACACACAGAATCTCCCCCTCAGAGCCTACTATGCCAACAGGTTGTTACCATAGCAACCACAGACAGATGTGGGTGTGTCCTAGTTGATCTGTGTGATCTGAAGGATGGTTACTCAACCACTCTCTGGTTTCTGTCTCTCTCTGTGTGTGTGTGTGTGTGTGTGTGTGTGTGTGTGTGTGTGTGTGTGTGTGTGTGTGTGTGTGTGTGTGTGTGTGTAGCGTGGTGAGGCCAGTAGGTTGGGAGATGCTCCATGTGTGTACTGGCCGTGAGCCGGACAGTCATGTCTGGTAAGTCTCCGCCTAGCCTGTCTGTCTGCCTGCCTGTCTGTCTGCCTGTCTGTCTGTTTGTCTGTCTGTCTGTTTGTCTGCCTGTCTGTCTGCCTGCCTGTCTGTCTGTTTGTCTGTCTGTCTGTCTGCCTGCCTGTCTGCCTGTCTGTCTGTCTGCCTGTCTGTCTGTCTGTCTGTCAGCATGTCTGTCTGTGGTCTGCATGTGTGCATGTGGACAAGAGATGTATCTGAATGATGTAAGTGAAAACAGGCGTGTGTGTAGTTGCGTGTCCTTGGTTTGTTGGTGTGCATGTCTGTGTGTCCTTGTCTCCTGCCCCCTGGTGGATGGAGCAGTGCGGTGTTTAACCCCAACATGTTGGTGGGCTCACTGTCAAAGAGGCTCAGAGGCGTCCAGTGGAACCACAGTCAAACAAAACACCTCACCCACCATGAGTGCAGTTGGACATCTCCTACATCAAGACAAGTCTGTTAACAGAAGAGATTTGAAGATGAAGAAATATGTTGAACTCTTTCTCTTGGGTGCAATCATGCAGCTTCTATTTCCAACATGTCAGCTTTCTGTTGAGCTACGACCACTTTAGCAGATCCAGAGCAGCAGTCTGTCCCCAGAGCAGCAGTCTGTCCGCACAGCAGTCTGTCCCCAGAGCTCCAGTCAATGTTCACCTTGAAACGGTCAACGGCGCGGTGGATTCCTCCAGCAGGAATTTGGGGTTTCGTTGACAGGCCATATGTCTGGCCGATGAGGTCTGGACCCAGCCTGGCTGATTGATCTGGTCCAGCCTGGCTGTGTGTGGAGCGTGTTCATACCCTGGGCCAGTGAGTCAGGCTGAGGGTTCTGCAGCCCTGTGGTCTGGCCGCTGCCTCTCGGAGAGCTGTGCTTCTTTTGGGGGAGTTTGAAAAGAAGGTTCCAAATGATGATAAGTCTACAAAGCCCCCTGGGACAGTCAGTCACTGAGCAGTGCTGCTGAAGTGTTAAATCCAGTTGGTGAGCAGAACAATGCACAGACTGTGTCTGGATCCATCTCACTCAGTAGGGTTTGAACCCCACCCCTCCCTGCCGCCTGTCCTGGGTCTGGGCGATCAGCGTGTCCCTCAGGCCCAGTGGCTCCAGAACCAGAACACACTTAATGGTGTTGGCGAGCCCACTCCCAGTGTTCACCGTGTTGCTTGGTAACAAGCCTCTCAGTCGCAGTGTTGCCTGGTAACAAGCCTCTCAGTCGCAGTGTTGCCTGGTAACAAGCCTCTCATGTCACAGTGTTGCCTGGTAACAAGCCTCTCAGTCACAGTGTTGCCTGGTAACAAGCCACCCATGTCACAGTGTTGCCTGGTAACAAGCCTCTCAGTCACAGTGTTGCCTGGTAACAAGCCTCTCATGTCACAGTGTTGCCTGGTAACAAGCCTCTCAGTCACAGTGTTGCCTGGTAACAAGCCTCTCAGTCACAGTGTTGCCTGGTAACAAGCCTCTCAGTCACAGTGTTGCCTGGTAACAAGCCACCCATGTCACAGTGTTGCCTGGTAACAAGCCTCTCAGTCACAGTGTTGCCTGGTAACAAGCCTCTCATGTCACAGTGTTGCCTGGTAACAAGCCACCCATGTCACAGTGTTGCCTGGTGTAACAAGCCTCTCAGTCGCAGTGTTGCCTGGTAACAAACAGCGCAGCACTATAACCGTCTGTGACCGGCAGCCTTGGACATCTCCGTGGCGATCTCCTCTCTGTACACTTGGTAGACATGTTCTAACAGTTCCTTCTGTAGAGTTGTGGAGGTATCCTTAAATACGGGCTTCATACCGACAATCTCCCTCACAGAATCTCAACCTTCAGGGTTCAGGGTTCAGGGTTCAGAGCCTACTATTGTGACACGTAGGGCAGACTCAGTTTTACAATTTAAAGCAAGCCATTATTCTACCCAGCATGCACCTGTTTTCCTCAGTTTCTAGGTTATGGCGCCCAATGTTGCATCAGTACGCGATGTCAAGCTGAGAGGGGAGGGGGGAGGGGAGGGGAGGAGAAACAGGAATAGCAGGAATGCTGGCGTTAGATCAGGACCATGTCAGTTATGACTGGGATCAACTAGGACAGGAACAGCCTGCAGACAGGAGGGAGGGAGGGAGGGAGGGGGGGGGAGATGGAGGGGGGAGATGGAGAGAGGGAGGGGGAGAGAAGGAGAGAGGGGGGGGAGATGGAGAGAGGGAGGGGGGGAGATGGACAGAGGGAGGGGGAGAGAGGGAGGGGGGGAGATGGAGAGAGGGAGGGGGAGAGAAGGAGAGAGGGAGGGGGGAGATGGAGAGAGGGAGGGGGAGAGGTTTGGAACAGGCCTCATCATTCTAACGTGTGTTGATGTCTCTGCTGCTGCATGTTTCTGGGTCAGCCGCCATCTGAGGATGGGCCTCCACCAGCCTCCCCTGTTCGACCTCCCTGAGCCTCCCCTGGTGTTCTACCTCCCCCAGGCCTCCCCTGGTGTTCTACCTCCCCCAGCCTCCCCTGGTGTTCTACCTCCACCAGCCTTCCCTGACGTTCTACCTCCACCAGCCTCCCCTGGTGTTCTACCTCCCCCAGCCTCCCCTGGTGTTCTACCTTCACAAGCCTCCTCTGGTGTTCTACCTCCCCCAGCCTCCCCTGGTGTTCTACCTCCCCCAGCCTCCCCTGGTGTTCTACCTCCCCCAGCCTCCCCAGTGTGTTCGCGCACACACACATACACACACACACACACACACACACACACACACACACACACACACAGATGAACAGCTGATCTGAGCTCTGACAATGACCCAGGGTTACCAGCGCTGCTCTGCTCTGCTCACCACATCATCAAATATTCAACAGGTGTGTGTGTGTGTGTGTGTGTGTGTGTGTGTGTGTGTGTGTGTGTGTGTGTAAGCAGGTAGCAGGTAGCTGGCTCAGTGCAGATAGAGGAGATGGCCATGAAGGTAGTGTCTGAACGGAGCTGACAATGGAGGACAGGCAGACAGACAGGCAGGCAGACACCAGGACAAACAGACAGACAGACACCAGGCAGGCAGACAGACAGCTCTCGTGTCTGTAGATGGATCTCACTGAAGGCTGAATAGACTCCTCCCCCTCCCCCCTCGTCAAGATGTTTAAGAAGAGGAGGATACAGAAGGTAAAGAACAGGAGGAGAGGAGGAGGGTGGAGAGAAGGAGAAGAGGAGAGGAGGAGGGTGGAGAGGAGGGGAGAGGAGGAGGGATCAGTTAGAGGGTAAGTGGATGTAGAGTGTGGAGCTAGTCTCCAGGTAGCTTGTTCACCAAACCACCTGGATTACACTACGTAAGAGGTGTGTGTGTGTGTGTGTGTGTGTGTGTGTGTGTGTGTGTGTGTGTGTGTGTGTGTGTGTGTGTGTGTGTGTGTGTGTGTGTGTGTGTGTGTGTGTGTGTGTGTGTGTCCAGGCCAGATCCTCTTTCAGGTTTATTGTTCCAAAGAAACCCAACGCTGGAGAAGGGAGGGGGGGGAGGAGGTCGAAACAAGGGATGTGGGGTTACCAGCAGTGCTACAACATGGTTTCTGCTCCACTCCTCTCTCTTTCTCACACATACACACACACACAAAGCAGGTTTGGTCAGGCTGGTCCAGGCATGTGAGGTGGTCTCTGCGTGGACCAGGACCTGTGACTCCTGCTGACCCCAGAGCTAACAGTCTGTGTATCTCTGTGTGTGTGTGTCTCTGTCTCTATGTGTTTCTGTGTGTGTGTGTGTCTGGCTGGCGTCCTCTCCTCTCTCCTGGGCACACACACACACACACACCTGCTCTGCTCCGCTGATTCCAGCTATGAGAGAGAGACAGACAGGATGGTGTTGTTGCTGGCAGACAGACAGACAGGCGGACAGACAGACAGGCAGGCAGACAGACAGACAGGCAGACAGGCAGACAGACAGACAGACAGACAGACAGGCAGAGAGGCAGACAGACAGACAGACAGAGAGGCAG
>NC_139664.1:1915329-1917829 GCF_951799395.1 Argentina silus | reverse complement strand
GACGGTGGTTGGCCTGTGCATAGCACCTCTGGGGACCACTGCAGCTCTGAGACCCCCTGCCAAGTTATCCTGACACACACACACACACACATGTTGTTGATGATGTGTGTTGTTTTTGTTGATGATGGTGATGTAGTTGAAGATGATGATGATGATGATGGTGATGATGTTGTGTCAGATCTTCACGCCACTGCTGTCTGAGTACCTGAGTCGTCTCTCCATGATTGTTGACAACAAACTGAACTGTGGACCTGTCCTCACCTGGATGGAGGTGAGGGACGCAGGGAGAGGGAGGGAGGGGGAGGGGGAGAGGGAGGGGGGGAGGGAGAGGGAGGGGGGGTGTGTTAACAGTTCCAGTAGATTACATTACTGTCATTATTATGACTCTATTACAACACCGAAGTGTGCGTGTCTGTGTGTGTCTGTGTCTGTGTGTGTCTGTGTCTGTGTGTGTGTGCGTGTTCCTCCCAGATCGACAACCGTGGGAATCGTTTCCTTCTGAAAGAGGAAGCGTCCCTGAATGTTCCAGCCATCGCCGCGGCTCACGTCACTAAACGTTACACTGCCCAGGCCAGCGATGAGATCTCTATAGAGGTACACACACACACACACACACACACACACACACACACACCCTCCTCATTTCTCCTCTCCTCCTCCTCTCCTCTCCTCCCCTCTCCTCCTCCTCTCCTCTCCTCTCCTCCTCTCCTCTCCTCATTCCTCCTCTCCTCTCCTCCCCTCCCCTCTCTTCTCCTCCCCTCCTCTCCTCTCCTCTCCTCTCCTCTCCTCCCCTCCTCTCCTCCTCCTCCAGGTCTATTCCTGTCCTCTGTTCCATATACATATACAGTGTTTCTAGGCCAAGTAGCCTGGAACAGGGTGACCCACACACACATACCCATTTAGATCCCCTCTCCCTCCCTTCCTCCCTCTCTCTCCCTCTCTCTCCCTCCCTCCCTCTCTCTCTCTCTCTCTCTCTCTCTCTCTCTCTCTCTCTCTCTCTCTCTCTCTGTCTCTATCTATCTATCTACAGCATCCTGCATAAGTAATGGGACAGTGAAGTCTTTTTTCTTCTTTTGGCTCTACACTCCGAAAGTTTGGATTTTAAATCACAATTACTATGAGGTTAAAGTATTAAAGTATAAGCTTTTATTTGAGAGTACATATTGGTTTCACCATTCAGAAATTAATTTGTGCATAACAGAGCTCTCAATATCTAGGATTGATTCTAGGATTGATTGTATTTAAGTCAATATGAGGACTAAAGAGGTGGCAATGAAAGTCAGAAAAATCAGAAACAAACTTTCAGAAACAGCCAAAACCTCAGGCTTGCCAAAATCAACAGTTTACAACATCAATCAAAAGAAACCAAAGCACTGGTGAGTTCAGCGTTCGCCTGGTCGGCCGAGGAAGACTTCCACAGTGGATGACTGAAGATTACCCCCAAAACAACTGATCAAGAAACTTTACAGGAGGGAGGCGTGAATGTGTCAGACGACCATCCACAGAATACCTCACAGCCAAACTACAGACGCTTCTTGCAAGATGGACAAATGATTAGTTCAAAAAGGTAAAAAAAAAAAAAAAGGTCACTTACAGTTTGCTAAAAATGTACCTAAAAAGCCTGCATAGGTCTGGAGAAAGGTTTTGTGGACAGATAAGATGAATATTCTCACCAGAGTGATCGCAGAGGAAAGTTTGGAGAAGAAAGGATCTGCCCACGGGTGTTAGGGTGTCGGTGGTGGTGGTGAGGACATGTGGAGCTGCCGCAAGAACCTGCTAACATGTCTTTATTGATTAGATTTATTGATGATTATTATTTTCAATAAATACATATTATTTATTGATGATTGTAAATGCTGAGGGAGCAGCAGAATGTACTCTGAAGTGTACAGAAACTCTGCCTCCAAATTCATTGGATGGCGCTTCATCATACAGTAAGACAATGACCCCAAACGTACTGCTACAGCAACTAGGGAGTTTTTCAGGGCCAAAAAGTGGAAAGGTCTTGACTGGCCAAGTCGATCTTCAGATGTAAATCCAATTGAACATGTGTTTAATTTCCTGAAGATGAAGGATTTTAGGCAAAACGTCCTCAAAACAAATAACAAGTAAAGATGGCTGCAGTCCAGGCCTGGCAGAGCATCACCAGAGAAGACCCCCAGAGAAGACCCCCAGGCCTGGCAGAGCATCCCCAGAGAAGACCCCCAGAGAAGACCCCCAGGCCTGGCAGAGCATCCCCAGGGAAGACCCCCAGAGAAGACCCCCAGGCCTGGCAGAGCATCACCAGAGAAGACCCCCAGAGAAGACCCCCAGGCCTGGCAGAGCATCCCCAGGGAAGACCCCAGAGAAGACCCCCAGGCTTGGCAGAGCATCCCCAGGGAAGACCCCCAGAGAAGACCCCCAGGCCTGGTGGGTCAGTGGGTCGCAGATTTGATAAATCTGTCCAATTACTTTTGGGTGCCCTGAAATAGGGGGACTATGCATAAAAAGTGGTGTAATT
>NC_139664.1:1902829-1905329 GCF_951799395.1 Argentina silus | reverse complement strand
TGCATGGACATAAAAAACAAATAGCAAATATTGACAAGAAATTTACAAAATAGCAAAATATGAACAAAATAGCATTAACAAATGTACAAAAAAGAGCAGCAGAACAATACATTGTAGGCTGTGTGAGACTAAGTGGCAATGAGGCTAGAGGCTGTGGAATGGTTATGGGGCATGTCACTATAAATTAGAATAATGTTAAATAATTATAAATTACACTGTCAGTGCATTGTGTATGTGACAGGGTGGGGGGGTGGAAGTCCCAGAGTCAGTGAGAGGCAGGGGGCTTGTTTGTGAGCCCTACTGCCATGGGGAAGAAACTGTTCAGGTGGCGCGAGGTTTTAGTCTTGATTGACCGGAACCTTTTGCCGGATGGAAGTCTCTGGAAGAGGTGGTGACCAGGATGGGAAGGGTCAGCTGTGATCTTTCCTGCTCTCTTACTGGTCCTGGAGTAGAACAGGTCCAGGAGAGACGGCAGGTTGCAGCCGATGACCTTCTCGGCTGACCGAATGATCCGCTGCAGTCTGCCTTTGTCCTTGGCAGTGGAGGCAGCGAACCAGACGGTGATCGATGAGCTGAGGATGGACTCAATGATGGCCGTGTAGAACTCGACCATCACTTTCTGCGGCATGTTGAATTTTCTGCAGGGCCTTTTTGATGGTGGAGGTGATGTTCTCCGCCCACCTGAGGTCCTTTAATTATTGTCCCCAGGAATCTGAATGACTCCACAGTGTTAACTGGGGAGTCACACATGATGTGGGGGGCGGTTGGGGTTGGGCTTCTACTGAAGTCTACTACCATCTCTACAGTTTTTAGGGCGTTCAGCTCCAAGTAGTTCTGGCTGCACCAGGAAGCCAGGCTGTCAACTTCCTCTCTGTAGGCGGCCTCATCACCGTTGGAGATTAATCCAATGAGGATTGTGTCGTCCGCGAACTTCAGGAGTTTGACAGAAGGGTGGCTAGAGGTGCAGCTGTTGGTGCAGAGGGAGAAGAGTAGAGGAGAGAGCACACAGCCTTGTGGGGCTCCGGTGCTGATGGTCCGGGGCTCCGAGACAAGCTTGCCCAGCCGTACCTGCTGTTGCCTGTCTGTCAGGAAGTCAGTTATCCACCTGCAGGTGGGCTCAGGCACGCTCAGCTGGGATAGCTTGTCCTGGAGAAGAGCTGGGAGATGGAGTTGAATGCAGAGCTGAAGTCCACAAACAGGATCCTGGCGTAGGTGCCGGAGGGGTCTAGGTGCTGGAGGATGAAGTGAAGTCCCATGTTGACTGCGTCGTCTACAGACCTGTTGGCTCTGTAGGCGAACTGCAGTGGGTTCAGGAGGTGATGGCCTTGAGGTGGGTGAGCACGAGGCGCTCAAAGGTCTTCATTACCACAGAGGTCAGGGCGACTGGTCTGTAGTCATAAAGGCCTGTGATCCTCTGCTTTTTGGAAACTGGGATGATGGTGGATGTTTTGAAGCAGGCAGGTACCATGCATTCAACCAGTGAAGTGTTAAAGATGTCTGTAAACACTGGAGACAGCTGGTCTGCACAGTGCTTCAGTGTGGAGGGGGAGACAGCGTCTGGTCCAGCTGCCTTGCACGCACACACACACATACATACACATGCAAACACACTTCTCTCCTTGTAAAAAAGCGTAATGGAAACTCAAGATTCAGTGAAGTGCCTCTATGTCTATATGTGACAGTTGTTGATGTGGTTCTCCTGGTCTCTTCTGGTCTCTCCTGGTCTATTCTGGTCTCTGCTGGTCTGCAGGTTGTCGCGTGGACAGTGTGACTCTGCGCTCCGCTAAGAGTGAGGAGTCTCTCTCCTCCCAGCACAGTGAAGCAGGTAGGAAGGTCTCTCTCTCTCTCCCCCCTCCCTCTCTCTCTCTCCCTCTCTCCCCCCTCCCTCTCTCTCTCCTCCCAGCACAGTGAAGCAGGTAGGAATGTCTCTCTCTCTCTCCCCCCTCCCTCTCTCTCTCTCCCTCTCTCCCCCCTCCCTCTCTCTCTCCCCTCCCTCTCTCTCTCCTCCCAGCACAGTGAAGCAGGTAGGAAGGTCTCTCTCTCTCTCCCCCCTCCCTCTCTCTCTCCTCCCTCTCTCTCCCCCTCCCTCTCTCTCTCCTCCCAGCACAGTGAAGCAGGTAGGAAGGTCTCTCTCTCTCTCCCCCCTCCCTCTCTCTCTCCTCCCTCTCTCTCCCCCCTCCCTCCCTCTCTCCTCCCAGCACAGTGAAGCAGGTAGGAAGGTCTCTCTCTCTCTCCCCCCTCCCTCTCTCTCTCCTCCCTCTCTCTCCCCCCTCCCTCTCTCTCTCCTCCCAGCACAGTGAAGCAGGTAGGAATGTCTCTCTCTGTCTCTCTCTCTCTCCCCCCTCCCTCTCTCTCTCCTCCCTCTCTCTCCCCCCTCCCTCTCTCTCTCCTCCCAGCACAGTGAAGCAGGTAGGAAGGTCTCTCTCTCTCTCCCCCCCCTCCCTCTCTCTCTCCTCCCAGCACAGTGAAGCAGGTAGGAAGGTCTCTCTCTCTCTCCCCC
>NC_139664.1:1895329-1900329 GCF_951799395.1 Argentina silus | reverse complement strand
ACACATTTGGAAAATCTCTCTCCTGAATTGGTTTAACCACACAACTTTTGCTGTTTGCTGTTCAGTTTGAACATTTTAATCTATGATAGTAATATTTGTCAGACTGGCAACATGCTCTATTGGTATAAAGTAAAGGAGATTGAGATTGAGTGAGCTAATGACCCCCCCCCAACCCTAACCCCCCCCCCCAGGTATCCCGGGCACGGCCGGCGGTGCCCTCCTGCCCTCCCAGCAGCCCCCCCCTCCCCCTCCTAAGAACCCGGCCCGCCTCATGGCTCTGGCGCTGGCTGAGAGCGCCAACAAGGCCCTCCGGCAGGGCGCCTCGCCCCCCTACCGCCCCCCCCAGGCCGACGCCCGCTACCACAGGTCTCTGTCAGCCGGTGCAGGAGAGCTGCTCTCCTCCGACCCCAACCAGCTGTACTCCACACTGCGCCCCCTGTCTGTGTGGATGACCGAGGGTCAGGCAGCGCCACCCGGGCACAGCAAGGACCATGGGGAGAGGACACCAGGACAGGTGTGTGTGTGTGTGGTTCATGGTACATTAGTTAGCATGCTTCCTGAAGACCGTCACACCCCCTCCCCGTTCCCTCTCCTCCTCTTCTCCCTCCTCAACCAGTTAACAAGCTGTGTTAAGTTAAGTTAAGCTATGCTAAGTGTGTGTGTGTGTGTGTGTGTGTGTGTGTGTTGCAGGATTCGGGGACCCTGTCGTCAGGGACGTCAGACTCTGCAGCCTCCGACTGTGATGTGTCTGCTGGCAGCTCTTCGGGAGATGAGCGCAGCCCCATCTACAACAACCACCACCAGAGACCCGCCCGGGCCAACCCCCCCAGGCCCAGCCCCCCCCAGGACCAGAGGAAGCCCCCCGCCTACTCACGCCAGTTCTCTGCCCCCCACCTCCAACACAAGCCCTCCTCGGCCAGGCTGCCCCCCCCTGCCCCCCCGCCCCTGATGCACTCTAAGTCAGAGAGTTCTCCCCTGGCCCAGGTGAGCAGCAGTAACCATGCACACCTTAATGCACCCTATGGGTTTAGGGCTAGCCCTGACCCTAACCTAACCCTAACCCTAACCTAACCCTAACCCTAACCCTAACCTATCCCTAACCCTAACCTAACCCTAACTTAGCCCTAACCCTGACCCTAACCCTAACCTAACCCTAACCCTGACCCTAACCCTAACCTAACCCTAACCCTAACCTAGCCCTGACCCTAACCCTAACCTAACCCTAACCCTAACCTAGCCCTAACCTGACCCTAACCCTAACCTAACCTAACCCTGAATATAGTATCTAAGGAAGCAGCACAGTTGTTAGTTCCAGTTTGGTGTCATCATCTACAGCCTAGATCAGGGCCAAACCAGGCCAAACCAGGACACCATTACTACAGCCTAGATCAGGACCAAACCAGAACACCATTACTACAGCCTAGATCAGGACCAAACCAGAACACCATTACTACAGCCTAGATCAGGACCAAACCAGAACACCATTACTACAGCCTAGATCAGGACCAAACCAGGCCAAACCAGGACACCATTACTACAGCCTAGATCAGGACCAAACCAGGACACCATTACTACAGCCTAGATCAGGACCACACCAGGCCAAACCAGGACACCATTACAACAGCCTAGATACTGTATATCAATATGGAAAGCAGAGTTGTGTAACTTTGGTTTATAGCCAGTCGTATTTGTAACCTGGCCTGTTGGAGAAATGAGTGTTTGAAGTAAAGGCGTCTTCTATCAATAGAGTCAGGAGTGCTCTTGAGCCTGCAACTCCCCCTGCTGGTCACCAGAGGCCTTCATGAACTCTCATTTTTGAACTCCCATTTTTTCATTTTTCATTTTTGCAACCTTGAGTCCTGCCTGGTTTCTGCATTTGGGTCTGCCCAGTACCTTGTTACGAAGAGTTAGTCTACAAATAGTAACCTAATGACACCCAAATCATTTTTGTCTTTGGTGACAGAAGGTGATCACACCAAGAGAAAAGCCTCCCTGTGCACAACAGAGACACACCACTGTAAGACCCAGACCAGCAGAGTGTCTTAGTAAAAGGTTTATGAATAAACGTTCTGCAGGCTTCATTCCATCACTCTCCTTTCATAGAGGGGTGCTGCATCGTTTGTGGGGGACAACATGTTTACTGTCCACTCATTTCCAGGCATTAAGTTGCACTCAAACACTCCTGCTGTAGAGCCCTGATTTTAAAGAGGTGGAACATCCCTTTGAATGGAGAAAAGCAGTTCTCTGAATAATCTCTCCATCCTTCTCTCCATCCTTCTCTCCTTCCTTCTCTCCATCCTTCTCTCTTTCCTTCTCTCCTTCCTTCTCTCCTTCCTTCTCTCCTTCTTTCTCTCCTTCCTTCTCTCCTTCCTTCTCTCCTTCCTTCTCTCCCTCCTTCTCCTCTCTTCCCCCCAGGTGCGTTCGTTCCAGCCCGCGCGGCCTAGAGTACCCCCCAAGCCTGTGGACCTGGCTCCCCAGCGCCCCCCGCTGGCCAAGACAGACCTGCGCCGCTCCCTGGACTCTGGCCGTCTCCGCCGCATCCTGGCCCCGCCCCCTCAGCAGCAGGGCCCCGCCCCCCTGACAGGGCAGGGGGGCGGAGCAGACATGTTGGCTCGCTACCCCGCAGCTCGCACCGCTCCCAGCCACGCCCCCCAGCCCCCCCCTCCCCAGGCACACATCCGGCCCGTGCCCCCCCCCTCCTCCTCCTCCTCCGTGGACGAACAGGGCAAGATGGAGAACTTCTACTATGAGATCACCGCCCCACCCGAGCACCACCAGGCTCCTCCCAGCTACGCTCGCCACAGCTACCTGAACATGAGGCTGGACCTGGAGGGGAATTTCCGCCCTGCGCCCCCCCACCCCGACACCACGGCCCGCCCCCAGTCCTCCCGGGGGCTACAGCCCCACCACCACCACCACCATCACCACCACAGCCAGGGCCCAGTTGGGGGAGGGCTGCGGGGGCCCCAGCTCTGGTCCTCCGAGGCTACTCGAGCCTGGGCCGCCGCCCACTCACACTCCGCCTCCTTCTCCCATGGCCACACCCACTCCCACCAGCGCTCCCAAGACAGCTCCTCCCCCCACTACCCCAGGCCCCGCCCCCAGCGCCAGGGCTCGTCCTCTGTGCGTGCGTCCCGCAGCGAGATGCACCCCCTCCCCTCCTCCACCATGGTGCCCCTCCCCTCCAACCCTCGCTCCAGCCTCCACCTATCACAGCGCTCGCCCTCCTCTGATGTCACCAACTCTCAGCTCCACCCCTACTTTGAGAATGGGAAGGTGTGCTACCGCTCCAAACCAGACGAACCCCCCCTCAGCCTCCCAGCCCAGCCCCTGACCCCCACCCTGACCCCCACCCTGACCCCCCAGGCCCAGCTCTCTCCCCCCCAGGCCCAGCTCCCCCCCCCCCAGCCCCAGCTCTCCCCCCCCCAGCCCCCCAGGCTCACAGAGCCCATCTATGTC
This sequence comes from Argentina silus, assembly GCF_951799395.1. Taxonomy (NCBI): domain Eukaryota; kingdom Metazoa; phylum Chordata; class Actinopteri; order Argentiniformes; family Argentinidae; genus Argentina; species Argentina silus. The sequence goes on along the minus strand of NC_139664.1, from coordinate 1,896,870 downwards.
AACTACCCCTTCACCAGCCCCTGTAGGGGGGGCAGCAGCAGGAACTGGGTCACCACGGACCTGGACAGACTCAGCCTCTCCCCCCAGGGCTCTGACCCCCTGACCACGCCCTCCGACCCCCTGGCCACGCCCACAGACCCTCTGACCACGCCCGCAGAGGAGGAGCCCCCCCCCCTCTCCCCAGAGCAGCTCAGCCCCCCCACCCCCGACAGCGACCCAGTCCCAGACCTAGCCTCTTCCCCAACCCCAGGCCTGGCCCTCACCCCTCCCCTCCCCTCTCCCCCAGCCCCTCCGGCGTCTGCAGGGTCTCACCACCGCAGCCGCTCGGACCCCCAGAGCTCCAGCAGTGTGGAGGGGGGGCTGGAGGGGGGTCTGCGGGGTCTGTCGGGGAAGGAGATCGCCTCTCTGCTGATTGACAAGCTGGTGGAAGAGGAGAGAGCAGATGGTCCCTCCCCCTCACACACCTCCTCCTCCCCCACCTCCACCTCCTCCTCCCCCGCCCTGGAGCACCCCCCCAACCCCTACCCCCACCCCCATCCCCACCCCCAGCCCCAGCACTCCTCCGCCCCCCCAGCCTACAACGTTTACACCCCTGGCCCCTCGCGCTCCCGGGCATCCCTGGGGGGGCCTGGGCCGGGGGCGGGCCCGGGGGGGTTCCAGAGGCAGGAGCCCCTCCGCAGGTCCTCCTCAGGGGGGGGGCAGTACAGACAGGCCTATGATGTCATGCCCTCTGGAGACCAGGTCCTCAAGTTCTACAGAACACAGGACTTCCTGTCTGGCCCCCCCCAGGGGGACCCCAACCCCTACCCCCCCCGCCAGCACTACCAAGACCCCCCCTACCCCTCCCGCTCCTCCTACCCCAACCCTGACCCCTCCCCCTCTGGAGCCTTCTCCAACCTGTCTCTGGCCTACCCCCCTGCCCCCCCCGGCCCCTACCCCCAGTACCCCCCCCAGTACCCAGGGCCGGCCCGTAGAGAGGTGGTCCAGGAGGGGCCCCCCCTACGCCCCCCAGGCCTGAGGAACCAGAGGGGCCTGACCCGCCAGGGGAGTCTGCCTGCACCTGGACCCAACTGGTCCATTCACACTGAGGGACAGACACGCAGCTACTGTTGAGACAGACAGGCAGGCAGGCAGACAGACAGACAGACAGACAGACAGGCAGGCAGGCAGGCAGGCAGGCAGGCAGACAGACAGACAGACAGACAGACAGACAGACAGACATGCATGCAGCTACTGTTGAGACAGACAGACAGGCAGGGAGGCAGGCAGACAGACAGACACAGCTACTGTTGAGACAGACAGACAGGCAGGGAGGCAGGCAGACAGACAGACAGACAGACAGACAGACAGGCAGGCAGGCAGACAGACAGACAGAGAGGCAGGCAGACAGACAGACAGACATGCATGCAGCTACTGTTGAGCACAGACAGGCAGACAGACAGACAGACAGACAGACAGACAGATACTGGAGGAGGGAACACAGAGACATCATGAGGATGTGAGGCTCCACTAGGAAAGGGATAGGACAGACCTCCAGACCT
>NC_139664.1:1880329-1890329 GCF_951799395.1 Argentina silus | reverse complement strand
TCCTGGAAGACAGTGACAGACACAGTCAAACAGGACAGAGATGTTGAGACTGGGACCAGGCTAAAACGCAGATCTGGGACCAGGCTAAAATGCAGGTCTGGGGCCAGGCTAAAGCACAGACTGGGGGGGGACCCCAGTGGTGAGGATCGCTGTCCTCTCCACGTCACCTGGTAGGAGCGATCGGCCAGATAGGATGCAAACCAGGAGAGTGCAGAGCCAGAGATGCCCAATTCTGAGAGGGTGGAGAGAAGGATCGGGTGGTTTACTGTGTCAAATGCAGCAGACAGGTCCAGAAGAATGAGAACAGAGGAGAGCAGTTTCAGTAGAGTGCCCAGCTTTTAAGCCGGATTGGTGAGGGTCAAGGAAGTTGTTTTGAAGGAGGCAGTTAGACAGTTGGTTAGAGACAGCACGTTCAAGGGTTTTAGATAAGAAGGAGAGAAGGGATACCGGTCTGTAGTTATGGACAGCAGACAGGTCAAGAGTTGGTTTCTTGAGAAGAGGCTTGACTCTGGCTGTCTTGAAGGCAGCTGGGACAGATCCTGTGGATAGAGAGGAATTGACTAAGGTGGTAAGGAACGGAAGGAGGTCTTTGGAGATGGATTGGAGAAAGGGGGAGGGGATAGGATCGAGGGGGCAGGTGGTTTGAACCTCAGCATGAATGAACCAGATATGAGAACCAGGTGAGATGCAGTTGATATTGGGCAGATCCTCTTGCAATCACTCTGGTACATGATAATCTTCTTATCTGTCCACAAGAACTAACCTGACCCTCCTGTTTTTGAGGAGTACTAGTGACTAGTGGTTTGAAACTAGTGGTTTGCAACTTGCAGTGAAGCCCCTGTAGTTCTGCTGGTAAAGTCTTCTGAAGATGGTAGTCTCTGACACATTCACGCCTGCCTCCTGGAGAGTGTTCTTGATCTGTGGGACAGTTGTTTTGGGGGTTTTCTTCATCATAGTGAGCATCCTTCTGTAGAAGTCTTCCTTGGTCTGCGAGCCATTTCTGAGCTCACCAGCTTTCTTTCCTTTTTATGATGTACCAAACTGTTGATTTTGACAGGTTTAAGCTTTTGGCTGTTTCGGAAAAATCTGTTTCTGACAGATTTGTTTGTGATAGATTTGTTTAGGATATTTCAGCCTCATAATTATTATGAAGTGTTACACCTGCCCGTGGACCTCCGTTTGGGAGCAACTTCTTTGGAAAAACAGATTTGTTTTTAATTGGATATTTGTTCCACATTGTGAGTTATGTACCTTTAGTGGCCAATTTAATCTGGGCACACTTGTTTTGAGTGTAACGTTCTAATCAGCTTTGCACAGAACAAGAAGCTTGTGTCCTAATTATGAGCATCTGTGGGGACGGCAGGGTCTGATGATGGTAGCTTACTGACTGGTAGCTGTTGGCGGAGTCCCGTTGGAGTCCCGTTGGAGAAGCCAAACAGTGTTTAATGAGTCTGTTTGTTTCAGCTTTGATACCAAACCAAGCTAATGTGTTTATGTTCATTAAGGTTTGGAAAAGATACCTGACATGAATGTCCCATAGGCAGGCCTGTGCGAGCTGCTCAACCTGCTGCTTCCACTACAGTAGGTGCACCTAAGACCTTCCCCACTTAAAGAGAGGATCTTTGTATATTTTCAAAACAAAATGAACCCTCACAAGCCAAAAACAGGTCCCTAGATGAGAAAAACATTTGTCAAGAAATGACCTGATCAGACAGACGTCCCCACTACCATGAGCAAAGCTTATTTTTTAAAAGTGTGTGTTGGCCTTAAACTACGGACTGATGAGATATAACATTGATTAACATTCCACCATGAACTATGGAGTCAAGTACTACTGTATAAAAAACCCTTTTAAAGGGTTAGGGTTAGGGTTAGGGTTAGAACTGGTGTAATATAACCCTAACCCTATGGAGTTAGGGTTAGGGTTAGGGTTAGGGTTAGAACTGGTGTAATATAACCCTAACCCTATGGAGTTAGGGTTAGGGTTAGAACTGGTGTAATATAACCCTAACCCTATGGAGTTGGGGTTAGGGTTAGGGTTAGGGTTAGAACTGGTGTAATATAACCCTAACCCTATGGAGTTAGGGTTAGGGTTAGAACTGGTATAATATAACCCTAACCCTATGGAGTTAGGGTTAGGGTTAGGGTTAGAACTGGTGTAATATAACCCTAACCCTATGGAGTTAGGGTTAGGGTTAGGGTTAGAACTGGTGTAATATAACCCTAACCCTATGGAGTCAAGTACTACTGTATAAAAAACACTTTTAAAGGAAGTTTGTTATTATAGAGTGATTTTCTAAGTGACACTAAAAGCAATTTAAATTGTTTAGGTGAATTCACCTCATCCATGACTAATGTGTAGGTGTCTGTCAACCTGGGTAGATTAGTAACCTGGGTAGATTAGTAACCTGGGTAGATTAGTAACCTGGGTAGATTACTAACCTGGGTGACTGATGACTGATGGATAAATGATTCACTTACTTAAACAAATGTATTTGTTGTTCGTCGCTTTGGATAAAGACGTCTGCTAAATGCCGTAAATGTAAATGGGTAGATTAGTAACCTGGGTAGATTAGTAACCTGGGTAGATTACTAACCTGGGTAGATTACTAACCTGGGTCGATTAGTAACCTGGGTAGATTACTAACCTGGGTCGATTAGTAACCTGGGTAGATTACTAACCTGGGTAGATTACTAACCTGGGCCGACTAGTAACCTGAGTAGATTAGTAACCTGGGTAGATTACTAACCTGGGTCGATTAGTAACCTGGGTAGATTACTAACCTGGGTAGATTACTAACCTGGGCCGACTAGTAACCTGAGTAGATTAGTAACCTGGGTAGATTACTAACCTGGGTCGATTAGTAACCTGGGCCGACTAGTAACCTGAGTAGATTAGTAACCTGGGTAGATTACTAACCTGGGTCGATTAGTAACCTGGATCGATTAGTAACCTGGGTAGATTAGTAACAGACACTCTGACCCGTTGTGTAGAATTACAGTATTATAGTCCATCGGTTCATTAACCTCACTGGACCGGCCCATGATTGGGCCCAAAGTCTGCTTTCATTTGAGTATTAATTTCAATATTGATTAATTGATCTCCTTGTCATGTGTTATTCTAAACTATGATCTGAGCATATCCACACAAAACATCAAGATGTTAGCTAGCAAATGGCATTCCTGCTTTTGCATCTGATCATCACATTTCTAATATTATAAGCGGGTTAGTTTGGGTCTGGTTTTAGGCGGACATGAGTCAAATAAGGCCTTCAGCATAAGAGGATGATATTGTATCCTTCCTGATATGTGAAGGACTTCTTCTGTACAATGACCTTGTGTGTGATGGAGTATCATCACCTATCAACTAGATTATTAACTCACCTATCAACTAGATTATTAACTCACCTATCAACTAGATTATTAACTCACCTATCAACTAGATTATTAACTCACCTATCAACTAGATTATTAGCTCATCTATCAACTAGATTTTAAGATATGAACCTTGTAAAGCCTTGTGAATCACTGGATATGAACGCTTCACAAGGTTCATATTTCTAAATTTGCTTGTTCATAGATTGTGAAAAAAGTGCAACAATTCAACACAAAATGAGCTGTTTCTGTTCTCCATCACACACTCGATCACTCTACAGAATGTTGATCTATTAGGGTGAATATTTCAACATAGGTCTGGGGTGGTCCAGTGGTCCAGTGGTCTGGGGTGGTCCAGTGGTCCAGTGGTCTGGGGTGGTCCAGTGGTCCAGTGGTCTGGGGTGGTTCAGTGGTCCTGGGGTGGTCCAGTGGTCCTGGGGTGGTCCAGTGGTCCAGTGGTCTGGGGTGGTCCAGTGGTCCTGGGGTGGTCCAGTGGTCCAGTGGTCCTGGGGTGGCCCAGTGGTCCAGTGGTCCAGTGGTCCTGGGGTGGTCCAGTGGTCCGGTGGTCCTGGGGTGGTACAGTGGTCCAGTGGTCCTGGGGTGGTCCAGTGGTCCAGTGGTCCTGGGGTGGTCCAGTGGTCCTGGGGTGGTCCTGGGGTGGTCCAGTGGTCCTGGGGTGGTCCTGGGGTGGTCCAGTGGTCCTGGGGTGGTCCAGTGGTCTAGCACCACGGCCTACAGTGCACACATGTGCCCAAGTCGGCATGGGTTACAATCCGGCCCTGCTGACATCCCCTCTCCTCCTTACTTCCTGTCTCTGTCCAATAACAAAATGAGGTAGGAGTGGTGGCTCCGCCCACTCAAAACATAACCTGACACGTATCACAGATTCACACTATGTACATATGAGAGTGTACATACGATACAAAACTAAAGTTATGTTTTTGTGCTGTAAATGTTTTCATGACAACACACAAATCAGGAACCATAAGACATGATTGCCTTCAAAATGACATCAGAGTAGAAAAGAACTCCTGTCCATTACAGAACCACCATACTGATTCTAACACACCCATACCTGGTTACTAAGTTTGAAGTTTATTCATTTTAAAGAGCATTTTATATACTTTATATTATGTACAATACACTGTACAAAAGATAAACACACACACACACACACACACACACACACACACACACAGACACACAGACACACACACACACACACACACACACACACACCCTCACACCCTCACACCCATACATAACGCTGCTTTTCCAGTTGAATGTGTAAACTTGTTAATTTTCACTTTTTTATTTTATTTTACTGTACCTTGTTACTTTGCTAAATCTAACTGTAGTGATTAAATAATCTCTCCCATGTACCGTTTCACATTGAGGGGCTTTAGATAATACATTACACATTTCCATAATTCACACCAAGGGCCAGGGTCCAACTCTGGAGTAGATATTATATAGTAGATATTATATAGTAGATATTATATAGTAGATATAGAGTATCTTCTCTCTTGGAGGAGGCAAGGCACTTTTGTTTTACTCATGCCCTTTTACCTATATGGTTCTATGTGTGTGTGTGTGTGTGTGTGTGTGTGTGTGTGTGTGTGTGTGTGTGTGTGTGTGTATGTGTGTGCGTATGTGTGTGCGTACGTGTGTGTGTGTGTGTGTGTGTGCGTATGTGTGTGCGTACGTGTGTGTATGTGTGTGTGTGTGTGTGTGTGAGAGAGAGAGAAAGAATCTTTCTACAGCTTATATTTTTCGACAATTCCAATGACATTTTATGCTTAAGGGCCGATAATAGGTTGAGTCAGCTCTTTGTATTGGATAAAAAGCATCTGCTAAATGACAAATACTGTATAAAATGTCCACTTTGCATATCATACATACATATCATACATACATACCCCAATACTGGTGTTTATGAGTGTGGTGAAACTGTTACATCAATGCAGGGGTTCAATTCTGACAGACTAAGAACATTAATGGGACATCAATGCTGTTTAATCTGGTGAACAGCTGCCTTTATTAAACTGTACCAGGCAAAAAATAGAAGCCTTGAGTCACAAGTAATGAAACACAATATGCAAGGAGAGTCCATCTCATCCTCTCAGAGTTGGGGTTCATTCAGTCGTTGTTGACTGAAACAGTTTAACAATGCTCAATGCCAAACAGAAGAAACACACAGAAAAACATTGTGATTTGGATCATTCAGACATAAAATCTATTTTAAAATACTGTTCTGGATGTCAGATTACATTTCTGATATCTTCTTCTTTGTCTCTGTTGTCAAGAGCAGCTGGGCTAGCCTAGCTTAGCATGGTACAGTTTCTGTAGTCTCACCCTAACCCTAACCCTGACCCTAACCTTAACCCCTAACCCTAACCCTGAACCTGACCCTAACCCTAACCCTAACCTTAACCCCTAACCCACTGTTGCAGTAGACAGCAAACAACTGACTGTAAAATCAATAGGATCTCACACAAAATGTGTATGAATCCATCCAAAAGCAGAACATATCACTTGTATGACATTTTACAATCGGGTTTATATGAAAAGCTACTAATGCGTCTTGCGTGGCAGTTAGACAGTATTAGAGTGGTTAGGGTAATGTACGTAATTATGACTTCTGTGGCAGTTAGAGTGGTTAGGGTAATGTACGTAATTATGACTTCTGTGGCAGTTAGGCAGTATTAGGCTTTAACTGTGAGTGGTTAAGGTTAGGGTGAGTTCTCAGGGAAAGTCTTTAGCAAACATGAGCATCAGCAACAAGAATTAGAACAAAAAAAATAAGATTTCCCCACCACGATTTGAGATTGCAAGTCGGGTTGCTGTATTTTGCAGAACACAAATTATTTGGAAATTAAATATTACAAATGATCACGTTTTTCCACGTGAGACAACCAAAGTTTTGTAAACTGTATCCAGGGTCCAGCCAGGTTTCGGCTGTCTGACAGACGGCATGGCCACAGCCAGGCTGAGACCACAGAGATAGAAGTACACAGCAGGATATTTACAACATTGGAATTCACTCAATCACATTATGATTGAATACATTATCAGCCTTGTTTAGAATGAAGAATTTACATAAAATCATCTCATTTGTTTATTCAAGCAATGAGACACAGTTGAACTGAACCTGTCAGTAACAGCACCTACTGTATATAAAATGTAGCTACTCCTACAAATAAATTATCTTTTAAAAATTGAAAATCAACAAGTATTGGTAAATCACAGCACTAATCTCTAACATGCTCTGACACAGTGACATAGAAGCTGCAGAACAGATATGTTCATTTATGGTTAATGATGGGACAGAAACGGACATGGTATTTAGATTTTTTATTTAGATTTATTTTTTTAGCAGGGAGTCCTATCTCTTTTACAAGGAAGCCCTGCATACACACAGTTTACACCCATACATCCGTATTACTGGGGATTAAAAGTAAAATTAAGACATTCAATTGTTGACCATTCTATTGGTGGTTTGTTTATCTGTGATTCTATCCTCAGAGCGGATCAACCTTTCCACACTTCAAGAGTTTTATCAAGTGCACCCTGATCTCCTTAGTTCTGACACCGTAGATCCACGGGTTACAAAGACCAGGAACGAGCAGGTAGGTCAGACTGATCAACACACGCAGGTCGGGGCTGATGGCGTGTTTGACTCTGTACGTCATAAACGCCACCATAGAAGAGAAGTAGGTAACACAGATGACCATGAGATGGGAGCTGCAGGTGTGGATGGCTTTGGAACGAGACTCTCCTGCTGCTGACCTGAACACCACCACAAAGATGGCAATGTAAGAAAACGCAATACCAAAACAGTCAATGGTCGGCACGCAGAAGCTGATCAGACCGGCCAGGGAGTTCCTGCTCGTGTCCCCACAGGCCAAAGTCACTACCAGCTGGTGCTCACAGTGAACACCGTAGATGACGTTGGTGGAGCAAAACGTAAGAGTTCCAACCAGGGAAATCATGGCTGTTATTATAACAAAGTTACGAACCACAATCGCAAAACTAACTTTTTGAAAGTTGCCATTGCTCATGACGGTGTTGTAGTGCAAGGGCATGCAGATGGCAAAGTAGCGGTCCAAAGCGGAGCCAAACAGGATGGAGGACTGGAAGCTGCAGGCGTAGTGAATACACCACATCTGTATCAGACACAACGCTCGAGGAAAATTATTGATCCCTGTGGCGAAACTGAATATCATTCTGGGGACCACACAGAACGGCACACATATGTCTACACAAGCAATGTAACCTATCAGCAGGTACATGGGAGAGTGGAGCGACCTCTGTTTGGTGATGGTGAACAGAAGGCAGATGTTGCACGTCATTGAGAAAATGAAGGTGATGCAGAAAGGAATAAAGAGGAGCCGTCTGGACTCTTTAAGGGAGGAAAATCCAATCAGGTAGAATTCTTGATGGCTAAAATTTCTGGAGGATCCAAATTCCATGCTGGTCCCAGCTCTGTAACCTAATGTGATACCTGCAACCGAAAAAACAAAAACAGACCTTAGTGTCAGTTGATGTTTTAACTGACCCTGAAAACAATCAATGAACAGTTTCTGAATGGAGACTTCATTTTTCATCGTTCAACTCACCTCCAACTGTTCTCCTGCAGTCTGCTCAGAGACGTTTATCTGGGAGAAATGAAGCATACATTGCATTAAACGGTTTTTCATAAAGAAGTCAGTAACAAAATGTCATTAAATGTACAGGTCTATTTTACCTTTCTGTTAATATATGGAAGGAGATATTGTTGAAGATGACTGTTGATCGCGTGTTGCTGGGCGCTTCACATTTCATCAGCGAAAGCAAATGAGGGAAGGAGCCCAAACAACACACTCTCCACTCCTCCTGCCCTGGTTGGCATTGGCTGTACCTCTGGTCAAGCTGTAGCCTCGGCTTAAATACTCTTCCCAAATTCCCAATTCCCTCCAGCACTGCTGCCTGGAAGAGTTAGTTGTGTTGACCTAATTGGTGCTGAAGGAACAGTGTCTGTAGTGACTGGGGGTTTGGTTTGTTTGTTGTATTTGTTTTTTCACAGATTTGACATTTGCGTTGTATCAGCAAGGTTTTCTTTTCTCTTTTTACACATTATTACATTTTCACATGGTAATTTCCGTAATTTCTGGTATATTTGGTATTATTTCTGGTGCACATGTTAAGATATTTTTAATTGAATTGAATGATATTTGATCTATCTCCACCCCTCAGCTGCTCTCTTGGTTTCCTGGGCTGGGATGTCTCACATAGTTCTGGAACTGTCTCATTGTAGAGCTGGCAAAGATGTTGAGCTAAAAAAGGATATTTTTGCTAAGAGTATAATTATATTGATTATTGATCATTCGTCAGATACTAAATCACCCAATAGTGCTTTTTGTAGGGTAGATTAGGGTAGGGTAGGGTAGGTTAGGGTAGGGTAGGGTTGGATAGGTTAGGGTAGGGTAGGGTAGGGTAGGGTAGGGTAGGGTAGGGTAGGGTAGGGTAGGGTAGATTCGGGTAGGGTAGGGTTGGGTAGCTTAGGTTAGGTTAGATTAGGTTAGGTTAGGGTAGGGTAGAGTAGAGTAGGGTAGGGTAGGGTAGGGTAGGGTAGGGTAGGGTAGATTCGGGTAGGGTATGGTAGGTTAGGGTTAGGTTAGGTTAGGGTAGGGTAGGGTAGGGTAGGGTAGGGTAGGGTAGGGTAAGGTAGGGTAGGGTAGGGTAGGGTAGGGTAGGGTAGATTCGGGTAGGGTATGGTAGGTTAGGGTTAGGTTAGGGTAGGGTAGGGTAGGGTAGGGTAGGGTAGGGTAGGGTTGGATAGGGTAGGGTAGGGTATGTGTTGTTGGGGTTCAGAACTCCCAGGCAGGTGAGGTGCGGAACACTTGTATGTCCAGAGTAAATAGCCAACAACATTTGCTAAGACATCGCTTTAGATTCATACTCACACAATATCCATTCTAGAAGTGTTCCTGAGCAGAGTGGTACCAGGGATGAATTGAAATACAGAAGTTCTGTATAGTCCAGTTTATACAATATAGTAGGCATGTGCAGAATATGCAGTGCCCCATGATATGACAGCATATTCTATAGACTCTTCTGAGTATTTCCTACAATGCTTTTACTGCGGTGCCTAGAATAGTTTTTGCTCTATAAGGTAACATGTATCCCATGTACAGGGTATTACAGTGTATTACAGTGTATTACATTGTATTGCATTGGGGGCTAAGCAGGGTGTGGGAGATGGATGTACGACACAGCGCCCCTCCAAAACTAACTTGATCTGGTAAGTAGAGACCCCAGTGAGCATTCCCTCCAATACACTGATTGCGCTATAAGACAACATATATTTCATATCGAGTACATGTGTGTTTCCTCGCGGTGTGCGCGCAAAAATAGCACATTCCAACAGTTGATGACGATTGATTGCATGATTGCATGGCAAAAAAAACTATTTCATCTATTAGACTGTTTCAGATAGCTGCCTTAGACTCAAACCCCTGTAGCCCGTTTACAGGCCAGAAACACCTGTACCTGTGGTTCCCCGCTGGCTGTGGAGGGGGACGGGGGGCCGTGGCGGCCATGACGGCGGCCTTCTGCGGTCTCCTATTCGTCCACCGTAGCCTTC
>NC_139664.1:1862829-1867829 GCF_951799395.1 Argentina silus | reverse complement strand
TTGTCCTTCCTTTGTTGTAAATAGGGTTAGGTGCTTTTTGTTGTTTCCTGTGATAGAAATAGATGTTCTAGATGGTCGATGGGTTGATTTGAGTCTCTAGGGTGTAATAACAACCAATCATGTTCTCAATCAACCACTCACAGTTCAGACCTCCACCTGGGTCTGTAGTTCAGACCTCCACCTGGGTCTGTAGTTCAGACCTCCACCTGGGTCTGTAGTTCAGACCTCTACCTGGGTGTAGTTCAGACCTCCACCTGGGTCTGTAGTTCAGACCTCTACCTGGGTCTGTAGTTCAGACCTCTACCTGGGTCTGTAGTTCAGACCTCCACCTGGGTCTGTAGTTCAGACCTCCACCTGGGTCTGTAGTTCAGACCTCTACCTGGGTCTGTAGTTCAGACCTCTACCTGGGTGTAGTTCAGACCTCCACCTGGGTCTGTAGTTCAGACCTCTACCTGGGTCTGTAGTTCAGACCTCTACCTGGGTCTGTAGTTCAGACCTCTACCTGGGTCTGTAGTTCAGACCTCCACCTGGGTCTGTAGTTCAGACCTCTACCTGGGTCTGTAGTTCAGACCTCCACCTGGGTCTGTAGTTCAGACCTCTACCTGGGTCTGTAGTTCAGACCTCTACCTGGGTCTGTAGTTCAGACCTCTACCTGGGTCTGTAGTTCAGACCTCTACCTGGGTCTCATCTCTGTAGTTCCCCAGTTTTATATATCGCATATGTCTTTATGCAAAAGGGCTTCAACAAATGTGAATGTATGTATATTTCCTGTGAAGAAATTATGAAATATCTTAGCAAATGTATGACTGTTACTGATTTCAGCTCTGTTCATTGTAAATGTAAATTGTTGTGTTGAATGTTGTATTGAAATAAAGAGCTAATTTAACACCATTTGTGTTATTGTTAGTTGACAGGAATGACACCATCGTTGTTTAGGCCTTGACCCTAGGGCAGAGTCTGTGTGTGTGTGTGTGTGTGTGTGTGTGTGTGTGTGTGTGTGTGTGTGTGTGTGTTATTTAATCAGTAACACAAAAGGATTATATTTTGTATCGTGGATATCAGAGCAGCTGGAATGCTTCTTGGCCAATCACTGCTTGATTTGATCATCCTGTTGTATTATATGGATTTTGTTTCCTGGTTTGGAACTGCTCTTTCACTGACTGGGATGATCAGCTTCCTCCAGCCTCCTCCAGCCTCCTCCAGCCTCTTTCAGCCTCCTCCAGCCTCCTTTAGCCTCCTCCATCCTCCTTCAGCCTCCTTCAACCTCCTCCAGCCTCCTTCAGCCTCCTCCATCCTCCTTCAGCCTCCTTCAACCTCCTCCAGCCTCCTCCAGCCTCCTTTAGCCTCCTTCAGCCTCCTTCTTCCCCAGCTTCCTTCAGCCTCCTTCTCCTCCAGCCTCCTTCAGCCTCCTTCAGCCTCTTTCAGCCTCCTTCAGCCTCCTCCAGCCTCCTTCTTCTCCAGCTTCCTTCAGCCTCCTTCTTCTCCAGCTTCCTTCAGCCTCCTTCCGCCTCCTTCAGCCTCCTTCTTCTTCAGCCTCCTTCTCCTCCAGCCTCCTTCAGCTTCCTTCAGCCTCCTCCAACATCCTTTAGCCTCCTTCAGCTTCCTTCAGCCTCCTCCAGCATCCTTTAGCCTCCTTCAGCTTCCTTCAGCCTCCTCCAGCATCCTTTAGCCTCCTCCAGCATCCTTTAGCCTCCTTCAGCCTCCTTTAGCCTCCTCCAGCCTCTTTCTTCTTCAGCCTCCTTCAGCCTCCTTTAGCCTTCACCCTGCTAGCCTGCTTACCTGCTAGCCTGGGGATATGTAACCCTGCTAGCCTGGGGATATGTAACCCTGCTAGCCTGGGGATAGGTAGCTAGCCTGCTAGCCTGGGGATAGGTAGCTAGCCTGCTAGCCTGGGGATAGGTAGCTAGCCTGCTAGCCTGGGGATAGGTAGCCCTGCTAGCCTGGGGATAGGTAGCCCTGCTAGCCTGGGGATAGGTAGCCTCCACATCCTCATGATCACCCAGAGGTCACAGATTAGAGAGAGACAGGGAGACAGGTCACAGATGAGAGAGAGACAGGGAGACAGGTCACAGATTAGAGAGAGACAGGTCACAGATTAGAGAGAGACAGGGAGACAGATCACAGGTTAGAGAGAAAGGGAGACAAGTTAGAGAGAGACAGGGAGACAGGTCACAGATTAGAGAGACAGGGAGACAGGTCACAGATTAGAGAGACAGGGAGACAGATCACAGGTTAGAGAGAGACAGGGAGACAGATCACAGGTTAGAGAGACAGGGAGACAGATCACAGGTTAGAGAGAGACAGGGAGACAGATCACAGGTTAGAGAGAGACAGGGAGACAGATCACAGGTTAGAGAGACAGGGAGACAGATCACAGGTTAGAGAGAGACAGGGAGACAGGTTAGAGAGAGACAGGGAGACAGATCACAGGTTAGAGAGAGACAGGGAGACAGATCACAGATTAGAGAGAAAGGGAGACAGGTTAGAGAGAGACAGGGAGACAGATCACAGGTTAGAGAGACAGGGAGACAGGTCACAGGTTAGAGAGACAGGGAGACAGGTTAGAGAGAGACAGGGAGACAGGTTAGAGAGACAGGGAGACAGGTCATTCTTCTGTTTCACCAACACTGTTCTGTGTTCTGCTGCCACCTTATGATTATTATGATTATTATGATTATGATTAGTAGTAGTAGTATTATTAGTATTATTATTACATTACATTGTTGATTGTCGTATTGTTGAAGAGCTAGCTGCCCCAACCCTGTAATCATGTAATACCCTGTAATACCCTGTAATACCCTGTGATACCCTGTATCCATGTAATACCCTGTAATACCCTGTATTCATGTAATACCCTGTAATACCCTGTGATACCCTGTATCCATGTAATACCCTGTAATACCCTGTATTCATGTAATACCTTGTAATACCCTGTGATACCCTGTAGTACCCTGTATCCATGTAATACCCTGTATCCCTGTAATACCTTGTAATACCCTGTATCCCTGTAATACCCTGTAATACCCTATATCCCTGTATCCCTGTAATACCCTGTAATACCCTATATCCCTGTATCCCTGTAATACCTTGTAATACCCTGTAATACCCTGTATCCCTGTAATGACAAATACACTTTGAATTGAATAGAATTTTATTTTCCAGGCTCAAACACACCTCTACCCTCCTTAGAGTAGCCTCTCCCTCTGCCTCTCTCCCCCTCTCCCCCTCTCCCCCTCCCTCTCTCCCTCTCCCCCTCTCCCCCTCTCTCTCTCTCCCTCTCTCCCTCTCTCCCCCTCTCCCCCTCTCCCTCTCTCCCTCTCTCCCTCTCTCTCTGATGACTCTGGCTGTTTACAAACTTCCCTCTCAGACAAAGACGACCATATTAGGTGTCTGCTTTGGAAGTGAAATAGCTTTACTCAAATCTCAGAGGCGCAACCTGAGAGAGAGAGAGAGAGAAAAGGGCAGGTGGTGGACTGGAAGGAAGGAATCTGAGGAGGAAGTGAAAGCCTCTCAATGCCATTGGTGGACCATCCCGGCCCTGTGGCATGTCATTGGTGGACCATCCCGGCCCTGTGGCGTGTCATTGGTGGACCATCCCGGCCCTGTGGCGTGTCATTGGTGACCCAGTCCTTGCTCGACCTGTTCTCACCTGCTCTCCTCTCCTCCTCAGACGTCTTTCTTCCAAATCAGATTCCTTCATTTGTTTTTTTGGACTAGAGAGACGTTGTCAGGCTGAGTCTGCACGGCGGTGAGGAGGGACACCAACACCACAGAGGCTTGGAGAGTTCTAGAACAGTTGTCCCATCAGTTCTGTCCGTCCCTGGAGAGAGAAAAAGCGAGGGGTAATGAAGGGGTTAAGTGTAGCTGTGTACCTGCTGCTCCTGCCTCTGCCTTCTTCAGGTAGGAATGACAACCTGTCAGCTGGGTGTCACACCTGGTGACAGTGTTCGCCTGGCTACCCCAGACGTTCAAGTTTGTAGTCATTTTATTGAATCATTAAGGTAAAGTAAAGCATTAAATACAATAATAATAATAATAATAATAATAATAATAATAATAATAATAATAATTAACTTTTGGGCAGAGCAGATCTTCTCTGACAGATGTTGTGAGGAGTGTGTGTTGTTGTGAGGAGTGTGTGTTGTGTTGTGAGGAGTGTGTGTTGTTGTGAGGAGTGTGTGTTGTTGTTGTGAGGAGTGTGTGTTGTGTTGTGAGGAGTGTGTGTTGTTGTGAGGAGTGTGTGTTGTGTTGTGAGGAGTGTGTGTTGTGTTGTTGTGAGGAGTGTGTGTTGTTGTGAGGAGTGTGTGTTGTGTTGTGAGGAGTGTGTGTTGTGTTGTTGTGAGGAGTGTGTGTTGTTGTGAGGAGTGTGTTGTGTTGTGAGGAGTGTGTTGTGTTGTGAGGAGTGTGTGTTGTTGTGAGGAGTGTGTGTTGTTGTGAGGAGTGTGTTGTGTTGTGAGGAGTGTGTGTTGTGTTGTTGTGAGGAGTGTGTGTTGTTGTGAGGAGTGTGTGTTGTTGTGAGGAGTGTGTGTTGTGTTGTTGTGACTGAGGAAGAGTGTGTGTGAGGGAATAAGGAATGGTTCCATGCATGACAATGAGCCTTGTCACACACACACACACACACACACACACACACACACACACTCACACACACACACACACACACACACACACACACACACACTCACACACACACACACACACACACACACACACACACACACACACACACACACACTCACACACACACACACACACTCACACACACACACACACACACACACACACACACACACACACACACACACACACACACACACACACTCACACACACACACACACACACACACTCACACACACACACACACACACACACACACACACACACACACAGCGAAAACTGGTTTTTTGACATGTACATAAGTATTTAGACCTTTGCTATGACACTCTTAAAATTAGCTGTCATCAACAAATCACTGAATAAGTTGAATTGAGTCCATCTT
>NC_139664.1:1852973-1855473 GCF_951799395.1 Argentina silus | reverse complement strand
GTGTCTTGTGTGTGTGTGTGTGTGTGTTATTAGACGACAAAGGGCTGTCTATTCTCAGTGGCAAGTTTTGTTCCTAAATTAGCAGCGTGGATTCCTGCGTCCCAAGTATACAAGACACACACACACACACACACACACTCACACTCACACACGCTCGCGCACGCACACACACAGACACACACACACACACACACACACACACACACACACACACACACACACACACACACACACAGCTGTCCTAGAAGCTTTGCTCTGTGATAATCTCACAGCGGTATCAGGTGATACAGAGAGACAAAGACATGTGATCTTGGGTCAGCAATGTGTATGTGTGTGTGTGTGTGTGTGTGTGTGTCTGGTGTGTGTGTGAGTGTGTGTGTGAGTATGTGTGTGTGTGTGTGTCTGGTGTGTGTGTGTGTGTGTGTGAGTGTGTGTTTGTGAGTGTGTGTGTGTGTGTGTGTGTGTGTTTATCACCATGCCACAGTGACAGTCCCATGTTTTACCCTGTGGCCAGTAGTTCTGCTGGGCAGGTACCATGTACTGGTCTGTACTGGTCTGTTCTGGTCTGTTCTGGCCTGTACTGTTCTGGTCTGTACTGGTTGTTCTGGTCTGTACTGGTCTGTTCTGTACTGGTCTGTTCTGGTCTGTATTGGTCTGTTCTGGTCTGTACTGGTCTGTACTGGTCTGTACTGGTCTGTATTGGTCTGTACTGGTCAGGGCTCCGGAATCAAAATGGAGCTCTGGGGATTCTTAATGATGCTGCAGACAGAGGGGTGTGTGTGTGTGTGTGCGTCTGTGTGTGTATGTGTGTGTGTGTGTGTGTGTGTGTGTGTGTGTGTGTGTGTGTGTGTCAGACAGAGGACTGTAACAAACAATCCTGTTTCACACAAACGGCTGCTTCTTCCTGTGCCTCAGAGGAAGTTGAGCGTGATCCAGCCCTCAGTGTGATTCTAACACAACACTGGTCTCTTTATACCAGGGCTGGGGGGGGGGCAGGACTGGGGGGGGGCAGGACTGGGGGGGGGGGGGGGGGGGGGCAGGGGGAGGCAGAGGGCATCTGTGGTGGAAGTCTAGGATTTACCACTCTGTACTTTAGCTCTTCGAAGGTAAGAATCAAGAAACAAGTCCTGAGTAGCCACAATATATGAGTCCGGTATTTATTGCTTGCAAACAAGAGACAAGAGCGTAACAGCAGCCCAGCGTAGAACCGGGGTTCGTTCAGCACAAGTCTAAAGAGACAATGATCAGGTTCGTCTTTTATACAGTTTAAACATGATACAGGCGCCGCCAAGGCTATCGGCTGATGGGCCTGTGCTTACGTGAGAAAGGGCGGGAAAGAATGAACAATGGGGAGACTTTCTTATTGATTAATCGCCGTTCAACATTTCACACCTATCGACAGGATGCGCCTGTCCCCCCACTATTGCTCTCTCCTACCACCCCCTCAGAGATCACCGCTGTTCATATGGTAAATCATACAGTGCTTCTCAGAACAATGGCTATAGAACTTTAGAGGAGTGGCAAGAGAAAATGTCATCACAGTAGTTACACAAGTTGTATCAGTCATATGAAAGTGTATAACCTGAAAATAGTTCTATGAATGTATTTTCCATAACACATCTCAATATAGTTTTTGATCTGTCAAGACTCTTAGCCAAATCTACTGCGCGCACACACACACACACACTTTCTTATAGAGGTGTGGTGTATCATTATTAGAGTTTTTCCTGGGAGGTCATGTGATCAGAGAAACCTCCTGTCTTTAATCAGGTTATCATCTGGCAGCAGAACATTCCTCCCTGGCTCTCCACGGCAACCTGGAGGGGGGAGGGGGGAGGGAGGTTTCTTTGCCAGTGTTCTGAAGAGGGTGTGGTGTTAGAGGGTGTGGAGTCAATGTTAGTAAAGGGAGGGAGGAGAGGTGGAAGGAGGAGGAGAGAAGGTGGAGGGGGGAGGTGGAGGGAAGAGAGGAGGAGGGGGGAGGTGGAGGGAGGAGAGGAGGAGGTGGGAGGAGGGGGGAGGAGAGGGGGGAGGTAGGGTAACTCACCCTACCTCCCCCCTACCTCACCCTACCCCCCCCCCCCCCAGGAGGCTGGGGAAACCAGGGGAAAGGCCTAGCATTGG
This sequence comes from Argentina silus, assembly GCF_951799395.1. Classification (NCBI taxonomy): domain Eukaryota; kingdom Metazoa; phylum Chordata; class Actinopteri; order Argentiniformes; family Argentinidae; genus Argentina; species Argentina silus. The sequence continues at coordinate 1,853,352 of NC_139664.1, read as the reverse complement.
GGGAGGGGGGGGGGGGAGGCAGGGGAAACCAGGGGAAAGGCCTAGCATTGGGGGAGGGGGGGAGGCAGGGGAAACCAGGGGAAAGGCCTAGCATTGCGTCACCTCTGTGTTGTTCCTATGTTGACAGAGGAACCAGTCTAGTCTGGTCTTGGATCCTAAAGTAGAACAGAACACTGTCTGTCTGTCTGTCTGCCTGCCTGTCTGTCTGTCTGCCTGCCTGCCTGCCTGCCTGTCTGTCTGTCTGTCTGTCTGTCTGTGTATGTCTGTGTCTGTCTGTCTGTCTGTCTGTCTGTCTGTGTCTGCCTGCCTGCCTGTCTGTCTGTCTGCCTGTCTGTCTGTCTGCCTGCCTGTCTGTCTGTCTGTCTGTGTCTGCCTGCCT
>NC_139664.1:1842973-1847973 GCF_951799395.1 Argentina silus | reverse complement strand
CGCACACACACACACACAGACACACACACACACACAGACACACAGACACAAACACACACACACACACACACACACATGCAAACATACATATGCACACAAATACACACACAGACACACACACACACACACACACACACACACACACACATGCAAACATACATATGCACACACACACACACACACACACACACTTTTTTTGCGCATTTTTGACATAATGGCGAGTGGGGTTTTGATGATGGTCCAGCGCCAGGCTGGTCAGAACCCTGCGTTTCTGTCCTGTAAACAACCTGCTAACTCACTCCTGCTTTTGTACCCGAGCCTGTAGTGCCACCTGCTGACGGAATAGTCTGAGGCAGAGCCTGCTGTTCCATAACCTCTATGTTTCTATATATACATAAAGATGAATGAAACCAGTGTGATATTGTGATGATTTGACCTCCTACACCCTACATCCTACACACTACACACTGCACCCTACACACTACACCCTGCACCCTACACACTACACCCTAAACCCTACACCCTACACATTTACGTTTACATTTATGACATTTAGCAGACGCCTTTATCCAAAGCGACTTACAACAAATACATTTGTCTAAGTAAGTGAATAATCTATCCATCAGTCATCATAAGATAAAGTAATCAATGCTCAGACCAGGGTGAGGGTAGGGGTTAGGGTTAGGGTTAGAGTAGGGGTTAGGGTTAGGGTAGGGGTTAGGGTTAGGGTTAGAGTAGGGGTTAGGGTGAGGGTAGGGGTTAGGGTTAGGGTTAGAGTAGGGGTTAGGGTTAGGGTAGGGGTTAGGGTTAGGGTAAGGGTTAGGGTTAAGGTAGGGGTTAGGGTAAAGTTAGGGTTAGGGTAGGGATTAGGGTAGGGTTAGGGTAAGGGTTAAGGTAGGGGTTAGGGTAAGGATTAGGATAGGGGTTAGGGTAAGGATTAGGATAGGGGTTAGGGTTAGGGTTAAGGTAGGGGTTAGGGTAGGGTAAGGGTTAGGGTTAAGGTAGGGGTTAGGGTAGGGTAAGGGTTAGGGTTAAGGTAGGGGTTAGGGTTAGGGTAGGGGTTAGGGTAAGGGTTAAGGTAAGGGTAAGGGTTAGGGTTAAGGTAGGGGTTAGGGTTAAGGTAGGGGTTAGGGTTAGGGTTAAGGTAGGGGTTAGGGTTAGGGGTTTGGGCCATAGGCAGTCACAATGCTAGAAGAAGGATTTTATTTGTTAACAGGAGGGAAACTTGTACAGGGAGGAAGTGGGGGTGAAGAGGTCTACACCCTACACCTTACACACTACACCCTACACACTACACACTACACCCTACACACTACACACCCTACACACTACACACCCTACACACTACACCCTACACATTACACCCTAGACCCTACACACTACACAGAGAGGCCTCCTGGCACATGATGTCAAGATGCTGCCTTTGTTTGTAATCCCACTTAAACGTCTCTGGAGTCATAATGAAGATCTATAGCCAGGTGTCAGGTTATGTCATAATGAAGATCTATAGCCAGGTGTCAGGTTATGTCATCATGAAGATCTATACGTCTGTAGATTGAGTCTAGTCTCTTATACTGTAGGATCCTCAGAAATAACTTCAGCAAGTACACACTATCTCTCTGCATTAATATCATATGTTCTAAGTGTATGTCGATGTCTGTGGACCCGACAGAGACATCTAGTGGACCCTATCAGATACTGCAGCATGAGCTGATGACATGGAAGTCTGAGGATGTGAAGAAACTCCAGACTCCAGAAGCTCATATGAAGCTCAGCACACTGAACACCGTTCATTCCTCTCATCTGGGGTTGGAGACCACAAGAGGTGAAGAGAAAACCACAATCCTTGTTTTCTGCATCATCTGTTTCTGGCCTGTCACTCATCTCTGGTGCCAGGACTGCCAGCCTCAGAGGATCAACGCCATAGGGAACCAGCATTGACCTTTCACCATGTGACCTCAAAATGAATTTCACGCAGGGGATTTTTTCTGGTGCATATTGCTTGTGTTAATATTTGCAAATGCCTTCCCCTGATAACTAACCCTAACCCTAATCCTAACCCTAACCTTAATGCTAAAGTTAATGCCGAACCATAACCACTCTAAGTTAATGTCTAACCTTAACCACTCTAAGTTAATGTCTAACCTTAACCAGCGTTGAACCTCCCCTGGCCCTGCGCCAGAAACAGCCTATTTTAGTTTTAGCTGTGTTGTGTCTGTGTGTTGTGTGTGTGTGTGTGTGTTTGTCTATAGTTTGTTCAATCTTGTGTGTGTGTGTGGAAGTTGTTTTGTCTGAAATGTTGTTCCCCCTGCTGTGTTGAAACAGGTCTCTCTTAAAAAATGATATTTTATCTCAATGAGACAAACCTGTATAAATAAAGACATCTCTAGTCCATGAATGTGGTGAGGAAGGAGACCAGGAAGTCAGCAGCATCACCACAGATCTAATTGCTCAGTCATTAGTTGTGAAGTGGTTTCTGTGCTTTAGTCAAACTGGACGCAAACAGACCACATGGTGATGAGATCCTCTAAGTCTCCAACTGCCCCAGCCTCCATCTCCTCCCAGCCTCCATCTCCTCCCAGCCTCCATCTCCTCCTGACCTCCATCTCCTCTTGGCCTCCATCTCCTCCTGGCCTCCATCTCCTCCTGACCTCCATCTCCTCCCAGCTTCCATCTCCTCCTGGCCTCTATCTCCTCCTGGCCTCCATCTCCTCCTGGCCTCTATCTCCTCCCAGCCTCCATCTCCCACCCTCCATCTCCTCCCAGCCTCCATCTCCTCCTCCCAGCCTCCATCTCCTCCCAGCCTCCATCTCCCAGCCTCCATCTCTTCCTGGCCTCCATCTCCCAGCCTCCATCTCCTCCCAGCCTCCATCTCCCAGCCTCCATCTCTTCCTGACCTCCATCTCCTCCCAGCCTCCATCTCTTCCTGGCCTCCATCTCCTCCTCCCAGCCTCCTCCTCCTCCCAGCCTCCATCTCCTCCATCTCCTCCCAGTCTCCATCTTCTCCTCCTGCCATGGTTCACTGCAGTGTGGGGAAAACAATGGAGATCGAGTTGATGGAGAGGTAGGCGTACTGGGAGGGCTGGTAGCCGTACTGGGAGGGCTGGTAGCTGTACTGGGTGGGCAGGTAGCCGTACTGGGGGGGCAGGTAGCCGTACTGGGAGGGCTGGTAGCCATACTGGGGGGGCTAGTAGCCGTACTGGGAGGGCAGGTAGCCATACTGGGCGGGGAGGTAGCCGTACTGGGGGGGCTGGTAGCCATACGGGGGGGGAGGTAGCCGTACTGGGGGGCTGGTAGCCGTACTGGGGGGGGAGGTAGCCGTACTGGGGGGGGAGGTAGGCGTACTGGGGGGGCTGGTAGCCGTACTGGGGGGGCAGGTAGCCGTACTGGGGGGGAGGTAGCCGTACTGGGGGGCTGGTAGCCGTACTGGGGGGGGAGGTAGCCGTACTGGGGGGCTGGTAGCCGCACTGGGGGGGGAGGTAGCCGTACTGGGGGGGAGGTAAGAGATGGTGAAATTGATGCGAGTGAAGAAAAGCCCACCGGGCCTGGTGCGAGTTCAGCCACTTGGCCCCCTGGATGTACGCCAGGTTCTTATGGTCTGTCCACACAATGAACGGATGCATGGCGCCCTCCACTCCTCCAGCGCCAGTTTCACCGCCAGCAGCTCGCAGTTCCCCACATCGTAATACCGGCGCAAAAAGAACACACAGGGATTAGTCTTGTTATCCGAAGGGAGCCACTGGGCCAAAACTGCCCCCACTGCAATGTCCGAACGTGCTGCTCATGTTGGGCGATGTCCTCAGAGAAAATGAGGATGTCGTCCAAGTGTCGTTCACCAGCTCCCGGAACACTGTGGGCGCGTTCGCGAGGTACTCGTGGTACTCATATGAAGTACTCATATGAAGTACTCATAGTGGCCACTATGTTGCGGAGATCCAGCTTGGTGAATATGTGGGCCCCCTGCAGGGACTCGAAAGCCGTTGTCATCAGGGGAAGTGGGTAGAGATTCTTGATGGTGACATTGTTAGGTCCTCTATAATCAATACAGGGGCGCTGCCCACGAACCCCGTGCCCACGAGGGAAGTGGAGGGGCGAATGTGACCAGCGGCAACGGACTCCTCTATGTAGGCTGCCATGGCTAGGGTCTCAGGGTGAGACAAAGAAAACAGTCTACCCCGTGGTCCCCGGCTGGAGGTCAATGGCACAGTCATAGGGTCTATGGGGGGTAAATCCTTGGCCTGCTGTTTGCTGAACCCCAGATCATAGTGAACCTAGGGAATGCTGGAAAGGTCGGGCCTGACCTCTCTCACCGGGGGTTCCGACTTCCTGGTGGAGTGGCTGTGAGGGATCTAGGGGAACAGGAATGAGGAGGCTGGCCATGGCTGTCACAAGTGTTACCCCAACGGAGGACCATTCGATGTGGGGGTTGTGGGTAGACAGCCAGGGGTGGCTGAGGACTAGAGGGGGAGTGGAACTGGATCAATTCCCTATGCCCCTCTCCTGCCTTGAGATGCACCTGGACCGAGTTATCTTGCCCTACCCCAAGGGCCAGCCATCCAATGCCATGAAGGGGATAGGTTCGGGGAGAGATAACAGCGAACACCCCACTCTTGGGCCAGGCCCGCATCTAGCAGGTTCCCCGCCAACCCCAACTGGTTCCCTTGGCGGTAGGCTGTGAGACGTCTCCCTGCCTTGTGTCCTGAAACCACCCGGGACATGTCGAACACCTTCCACAGCTCCTGCGTGAACCGGAGAATGTTGGAGCAGGCCGGAATGTGTCTCTCCCACCCCGTGGTGGCCCAGGTCAGGGCTCGACCTGTCAGCAGGGTGATGATGTAGGTGGCCCGGGCTTGCTCAGTGGGGAAGGAGGATGGCTGGAGACTGAACACCAGGGAGCACTGGGTGAGAACTCCCGGCACCCCTCTGGTCGCCCGTCGTAACGCTCGGGAGGTGGGCTCACGGGAAACCACCGGAGGAGACAAAGGAGCTGCTGCGGGACC
>NC_139664.1:1817973-1832973 GCF_951799395.1 Argentina silus | reverse complement strand
AAATGACCAAGGGTTAGGGTTAGGGTTAGGGCTAGGGTTAGGGCTAGGGTTAGGGCTAGGGTTAGGGTCAGGGTTAGTGCTAGGGTTAGTGCTAGGGTTAGGACTAGGGTTAGGGTCAGGGCTAGGGCTAGGGTTAGGGCTAGGGTTAGGGCTAGGGCTTGGGCTAGGGTTAGGGTTAGGGTTAGGGCTAGGGTTAGGGTTAGGGCTAGGGTTAGGGCTAGGGTTAGGGTTAGGGTTAGGGTTAGGGTTAGGGCTAGGGTTAGGGTTAGGGTTAGGGCTAGGGTTAGGATCAGGGTTAGTGCTAGGGTTAGTGCTAGGGTTAGTGCTAGGGTTAGGGTTAGGGTCAGGGTCAGGGCTAGGGCTAGGGCTAGGGTTAGGGTTAGGGTTAGGGCTAGGGTTAGGGTTAGGGTTAGGGTTAGGGTTAGGGTTAGGAGCAGCATATATGGGGAGAAAAGTAGTGGCCTTGTGGAACACCAGAACTGGGTTAGGGTTAGGGTTAGGGTTAGGGTTAGGGTTAGGGTTACAATGTACAATGTTCAGATGAATCACCATCGATGTTTATTTCTACAGGGAAAACACACCGAGACCAAGGCCTCTTCTGTAGGTTCACCCCTGTCCACATTATCTCTACAATTACAAAAGAACACATAACTAATACAACACAGTTCAATACTGAAATCAATGCATCATATAAAACCACAATACATCAGGAGAAATAATCACATCATCAAAGATGTCCTCAATCAACAGCAACTGCAGCACCAGAACAACCAACTGAAATGTTTAGGGTTCATGAGATTTAAACCACAACAGGGCAGACCAGGATTCACAGGAGTCTGTAATATTATTGATCACCATATATTTACATGGGTTAGGGTTAGGGTTAGGGTTAGTGTCATATAATTACATGGTTATCAACTGGATCAAATGACAAAACAGGAGGAACACAAATTACATACTTTAAATATGCTAATGTGTATTAAAAAAATGCTTTTTATCCTACATGACATTAAAATGAAAGATACCGAAATGGCAGTTGACACACATGCTGGGTTAGGGTTAGGGTCAGTAACTTTCCCATGATGCTCGGAAGTGGGTAGGGGTGTGTATGTGTGTGTGTGTGTGTGTGTGTGTGTGTGTGTGTGTGTGTGTGTGTGTGTGGTGTCTTCAGAGCTGTGGTCTGCTGACTGACATCACGCCTTACCCATAATGCCCCAGGTCATGCCAGCCTAGTACAGCCCAGTACCGCAGTTCCTCCCTTCCCTCCAGTCCTGCAGCCTGGAGACCCCCCCCCCCCCCCCCCCCTCCAGTGGCCAGTCCGCTACTGCTGAACCTCCCCAACTATGAGGAACCAAGCCTGATGATGAGGAACCAAACTATGAGGAACCCAACGATGAGGAACCCAACGATGAGGAACCGAGACCTGTCCATGTGTTCAATTCCCACACCTCCTCTGCCCTAGCTGTTTACTGCTACAGACAGACAGACAGACAGACAGAGGGACAGACAGACAGGCAGGCAGACAGGCAGACCACAGGCCAGAGGAGAGGAACAGAGAGACAGACAGACAGGCAGACAGGCAGACAGGCAGACAGACAGACAGACAGGCAGGCAGGCAGACAGACAGACAGACCACAGGCCAGAGGAGAGGGGCAGGCTCATTGCATCAGTACAGGAAGTTGGCATAGAGGTTTCATCTGTTTAATGGTTCTGGCTGTTTTCTGTGAGAAGGGGAGGAGGGGGAGGAGGAGGAAAGGGGGAGGGGGTGGGGCTGGATCCAGAGGAAAAGCTGGGCGTTGTCGTGACATTCAGAGAGCACAGCCCTCACGCACACGTACAGGCAGGCAGACAGACAGACAGACAGACAGACAGACAGACAGACAGACAGACAGACAGACAGACAGGCAGACACACACACACACACAGACAGACAGGCAGACACACACACAGACAGATAGACAGGCAGACAGGCAGGCAGACAGATAGGCAGACAGACAGGCAGGCAGGCAGGCAGGCAGGCAGGCAGGCAGGCAGGCAGACAGACAGACAGGCAGACCACAGGCCAGAGGAGAGGGGCAGGCTCATTGCATCAGTACAGGAAGTTGGCATAGGGGTTTAATCTGTGTAATGGTTCTGGCTGTTTTCTGTGAGTGGGGGAGGAGAGGGGGAGGAGGGGGAGGAGGAGGAGGAGGAGGGGGGGAGAGGGAGGGGGAGGAGGGGGGAGGGGGAGGAGCAAAGAGGGAGGGGGTGGGGCTGGATCTGGTCTGAACAGATTTAACTCCTTTAACAATGACTTTACCAGGGAAGAAGTTGAACTACACTAAAGATAATCCTGAGAGAAACAGACTGTTTGTCAAACTAAAGCTGCTATGAAAAAGTAGAAGGAAAAGTGGTTCAGTTGAAATGAAACTCCATCCAACACAATACAGTCAGTGAGAGATGACCAGGCCATGTGACAGAAAGCATTCGGCTGAAACACTCTGAAAACTGGGGAGGTGGAGCAAAGTGGGTCGGATTGGCTGTAAGAGAAAAAATAGCAGGGAAATTATGTGTGTGTGTGTGTGTGTGTGTGTGTGTGTGTGTGTGTGTGCATGTGCATATGCATGTCCAGTCAGTTGAAACTCTATTACGCAACAGCAACCCTGTCAGTACCAGGAAGCTAGCATAGTTAGCTTCAGTTCCCCCTCCATACATCCTGTCAGTACCAGGAAGCTAGCATAGTTAGCTTCAGTAACCCCTCCATACATCCTGTCAGTACCAGGAAGCTAGCATAGTTAGCTTCAGTAACCCCTCCATACATCCTGTCAGTACCAGGAAGCTAGCATAGTTAGCTTCAGTTCCCCCTCCATACATCCTGTCAGTACCAGGAAGCTAGCATAGTTAGCTTCAGTTCCCCCTCCATACATCCTGTCAGTACCAGGAAGCTAGCATAGTTAGCATCTGTAGTACTGAAGGTCATTGCCAGGATGCTAGCCTAGTTAGCATAGTTAGCTTCAGTAGTACAGAGGGTCAGTAATCTCAGTAATGTCCTTGCGAGGGGAGTGTCCTCTCTGATGTCAGATCTTCAGTCTGCTGCTGCCCCCTGCTGGAAGGTTCAGAGGTGGTTCAGCTCAGGAACCCTCTCTGGTTTAGACAACAGTCTGGCAGGTGTGTGTGTGTGTGTGTGTGTGTGTGTGTGTGTGTGTGTGTGTGTCGGACACCTCCCCACATTCAGCCCCCCCCCTCTCCACTCCGCCCCCCCTCCTCTCCTCTCCTCTCCTCTCTTCTGTCTGTCTGCCTGCCTGCCTGCCTGCCTGCCTGTCTGTCTGTCTGTCTGTCTGCCTGCCTGCCTGCCTGCCTGCCTGTCTGTCTGTCTGTCTGCCTGTCTGTCTGCCTGTCTGTCTGTCTGTCTGTCTGTCTGTCCAGCTCTCCTCTAATCTAATCTAACAGGCTAATGTCACCCTGCCTGCGTCCAATACAACTGCTGCCTGTCCAGCCATCCTCAACACTCAACACTCTGTATTAGCCTTGTGTAGATGTCTCTCCTGCTTCCTCTCTCTCTCTCTCTCTCTCTCTCTCTCTCTGTCTCTCTCTCTGTCTCTCTGTCTCTCTCTCTCTCTCTCTCTGTCTCTCTGTCTCTCTCTCTGTCTCTGTCTCTCTCTCTCTCTCTCTCTCTCTCTCTTCCCTCTCCCAAGCAGACTTTACGTGTCTCTGTAGATAGAGAAATGGAACGCAGCCTTTAGGTGTCTCTGTAGAAATGGAACCCAGCCTTTAGGTGTGTCTGTAGAAATGGAACCCAGCCTTTAGGTATCTCTGTAGAAATGGAACATTCTCTTACCTTTTAAATATAACATACGTCTCTGTGTGATTCGTTCTTGCTTGTGCATCCCAGCCTCACTTCTGAACGAGTCTTTATCTTCTGATATCTGGTCAATACCCGAATTCAGTATACATATTCTAGTCACTGGTGTTCATACTGAAACGCAGTTCCCGCATTTCCTGTGGTCCCTGCCGGTCCGTATTCTAAACGTACCATGACCATGTAAAGGTGTTATCAGTGGTCTGCGGTGGTCCAGTGGTCCTTGGGTGGTCCAGTGGTCCTGTGGTGGTCCTGGAATGGTCCAGTGGTCCTGGGGTGGTCCAGTGGTCCTGGGGTGGTCCAGTGATCCTGGGGTGGTCCAGTGGTCCTGGGGCCGTCCTGGGGTGGTCCAGTGGTCCTGGGGTGGTCCTGGGGTGGTCCAGTGGTCCTGGGGTGGTCCTGGAATGGTCCAGTGGTCCTGGGGTGGTCCTGGGGTGGTCCAGTGGTCCTGGGGTGGTCCTGGGGTGGTCCAGTGGTCTAGCACAGAGCACACATGTGACTAAGTCGGCATGGGTTAGAATCCGGCCCTGCTGACATCCCCTCTCCTCCTTACTTCCTGTCTCTCTCTACTGTCTCTGTCCAATAAAAACGGACCATACGAGTGTGGGAGGGACAACCACACTCCAAAAACCTAAACCAGAAAATGCGATCAACTTCTGTAGGTCTGACCTCCATCTTGTCTGTTGTTACATTTACATTTACATTTATGGCATTTAGCAGACGCCTTTATCCAAAGCGACTTACAACAAATACATTTGTTTAGGTAAGTGAATCATCTATCCATCAGTCATCATAAGATAAAGTAATCAATGCTAGGACCAGGGGCCATTTTTTATTAATAGGAGAGAAACTTGTACAGGGGTAGTGGGGGTGAAGAGGTCTCAAGGGTTGGGGTTAGGGTTAGTACAGGGGGGTAGTGGGGTGAAGAGGTCTTTAGGAGGGACCGTTAAGATGTAGCCTGAAGAGATGGGTCTTCAATCGGCCAAAGATTTGTAGTGGCTTTGCAGTCATGACAGCAGTGGGAAGCTCGTTCCACCAGCGGGGCGCCAGGACAGTGAAAAGCCATAACCGAGTAATGCGCTTGCTGCATCCACGTAGAGGCGGCGGTGCCAGGCGGTGCCAGGCGGGCAGCTGTGATGGAAATCTTTCAGTGAACAACAATAAACGATGTTTGGTCTCAGTTGAGAGTTTTAATGCATATACAAAGTTTAAACAATTCTGCTTACGGCCGGATCAGCATTCCTTCACCAACAGTGTGGATTCAGATACTGATGCTGTGGCTGAGGAGAGGACCGCCCTTAACTCCAATGCTTGTACGTCATAGGTTTAGGGGTAAACATATCTTGCACCTGTTTGCTGATAAAGAAGCTGGGAAAGAAGCGTAGGCGTTGTGAGCGACTATCTCAAACCTCAGCCTGCAGTTAGGAGTGTTCCAAGGTCAGAATAACATCTTTGATAGAGAAGAGAAGGAGCAGTTGGTTTTGGTTCTTCCTCAGTCACATAATTAAGAATAACAAAGTACATTGGGTCACAGAGAGGTCAATACATTTCATATATGACTTAAGCAAAATAGTACAAATATATTTTTTGCCATTACACAGCCGAGATGGTAGAGCGGAGTGATTGGGCAGGGGTTTGGGGGCTGACCATTGCTTGCAAGTAGGGTCGGGGCTGTTCCCTTTGCCACCCGGTAGGCGAGCACCAGGGTCTTGAATCTGATGCGAGCTGCTACCGGGAGCCAGTGAAGGGTGCGGAGGAGGGGAGTGACATGGGAGAATTTGGAGAGATTGAACACCAGACGGGCGGCAGCGTTCTGGATGAGCTGCAGAGGTCTGATGGTGGAGGCAGGGAGACCGGCCAAGAGTGCGTTGCAGTAGTCAAGGTGAGAGATCACAAGTGTTTGGACCAAAAGTGCTGCTTCTCTCTTCCTCTTGTAGAGGAAGAATCTACAGGAGCGTGCTGTCGCTGTGATGTTCGCCACACAGGATAAGTGGTTGTGAAGGATCACCCCAAGGTTCTTGGCTGTATAGGAGGAGGTCACAGTAGAGTGATGGAGTACTGTGATGGAGAAGTCTTGGAGAGGGCAGGCTTTCCCCGGGAGGAAGAGCAGCTCAGTCTTGTCAAGGTTGAGCTTTAGGTGGTGGGCTGACATCCAAGCAGAAATATGCAGAGACACGTGTTGCCACCTGTGAGTCAGAAGGGGGGAAAGAGAGAAAGAGTTGAGTGTCATCTGCGTAGCAGTAGGAGAAACCATGCAAGGAAATTACTGAGCCAAGAGATTTGGTATAGAGGGAGAACAGTAAGGGCACTAGGACAGAGCCCTGGGGGACCCCAGTAGTGAGGGCTCTGTCTCTGTCTCTGTCTCTGTCTCTGTCTCTGTCTCTGTCTATCTCTCTGTCTCTGTCTCTCTCTGTCTCTGTCTCTCTCTCTCTCTCTGTCTCTGTCTCTGTCTCTGTCTCTGTCTCTGTCTCTCTCTGTCTCTGTCTCTCTGTCTCTGTATCTTTGTCTCTCTGTCTCTGTCTGTCTCTCTCTCTGTGTCTCTCTCTGTCTCTGTCTCTCTCTCTCTCTGTCTCTGTCTCTCTCTGTCTGTCTCTTTGTCTCTGTCTCTCTCTCTCTCTCTCGTGTTGCCACCTGTGAGTCAGAAGGAGGGAAAGAGAGAAAGAGTTGAGTGTCATCTGCGTAGCAGTAGGAGAAACCATGCAAGGAAATTACAAAGCCAAGAGATTTGGTATAGAGGGAGAACAGTAAGGGCACTAGGACAGAGCCCTGGGGGACCCCAGTGGTGAGGGCTCTCTCTCTGTCTGTCTCTCTCTCTCTCTCTCTGTCTCTCTCTCTCTCTCTCTCTCTCTCTGTCTCTCTGTCTCTGTCTCTCTCTGTCTGTCTCTTTGTCTCTTTGTCTCTGTCTCTGTCTCTCACAGTCTCTCTCTCAGTCTCTCTCTCAGTCTCTCTCTCTCTCTCTCTCTCTGTCTCTCTGTCTCTGTATCTTTGTCTCTCTGTCTCTGTCTGCGTTGTCTCTGTCTCTATCTCTCTCTGTCTCTGTTTCTCTCTCTCTCTCTCTGTCTCTGTCTCTGCCTCTCTCTCTCTCTGTCTCTCTCTCTGTCTCTCTCTCTGTCTCTCTCTGTCTATTTGTCTCTGTCTCTCTCTGTCTCTGTCTCTGTCTCTGTCTCTGTCTCTGTCTCTGTCTCTGTCTCTCTCTGTCTCTATCTCTGTCTCTGTCTGTCTCTCTCTGTCTCTCTCTCTGTCTCTCTCTGTCTCTCTCTGTCTCTCTCTGTCTCTATCTCTGTCTATGTCTGCATCTTTGTCTCTCTCTCTCTCTCTCTCTCTCTGTCTCCCTCTGGCCGCCCACTGTGCCGGCTCACTCTCTCACTCTCTCACCCTCACTCACTCACTCACTCTCTCACTCTCTCACTCACTCACTCACTCACTCTCTCACCCTCACTCTCACTCTCTCACTCACTCACTCACTCACTCACTCACTCACTCTCTCACTCACTCACTCACTCACTCTCTCACTCACTCACACACTCACTCACTCACTCACTCACTCACTCACTCACTCTCTCACTTTCTCTCTCACTCACTCACTCACTCTCTCATTTACTCTCTCATCATGGACGTATCACCTGACCTGTGTTTAAATGTCACTCGTGCTTTATGTCTCCTCACTTCCCTTCACTCCCCGCTCAGTCTCCTCAGTCTCCTCAGTGTCCTCAGTCTCCTCAGTCTCCTCAGTCTCCTCAGTCTCCACAGTCTCCTCAGTCTCCTCAGTGTCCTCAGTCTCCTCAGTCTCCTCAGTCTCCACAGTCTCCTCAGTCTCCTCAGTCTCCACAGTCTCCTCAGTCTCCTCAGTCTCCTCAGTCTCCTCAGTGTCCTCAGTGTCCTCAGTCTCCTCAGTCTCCTCAGTCTCCTCAGTCTCCACAGTCTCCTCAGTGTCCTCAGTCTCCTCAGTCTCCTCAGTCTCCTCAGTCTCCTCAGTCTCCACAGTCTCCTCAGTCTCCTCAGTCTCCACAGTCTCCTCAGTCTCCACAGTCTCCTCGGTGTCCTCAGTCTCCTCAGTCTCCTCAGTCTCCTCAGTCTCCACAGTCTCCTCAGTCTCCACAGTCTCCACAGTCTCCTCAGTGTCCTCAGTCTCCTCAGTCTCCTCAGTCTCCTCAGTCTCCTCAGTCTCCACAGTCTCCTCAGTCTCCTCAGTCTCCACAGTCTCCTCAGTCTCCTCAGTCTCCTCAGTCTCCTCATTCTCCTCAGTGTTCACAGTTTGTTAGGGTTAGGGTTAGGGTTAGTTCAGTCCGCTGCCTTTAGTGATCTACTACTCCTGTTTTGGAGATGTTGTTTTCTCCCGTTTAAGGTCTGTGTTTGTATCCTGTGTTATCAGAACCAAATCTTCAAGTAAAGAGACTTTTATTTTGTTTCGCTGCCTTTCTCCCTTTTTTTTCTGCCTTTTTCATTTTTCGTTTAATAAAGATAGTTACTCTATCATCACTAAATATATAGTTTAATACAGATAGTTACTCTGTCATTACTAAATATATAGTTTAATAAAGATAGTTACTCTGTCATTACTAAATATATAGTTTAATACAGATAGTTACTCTGTCATTACTAAATATATAGTTTAATAAAGATAGTTACTCTATCATTACTAAATATATAGTTTAATACAGATCATTTCGTCTGCCTCTGGGTCTGCTCATCCAACACATAACCTTACAAATCCCAGTATGATAATACCAGTATGATAATACCAGTATGATAATACCAGTATGATAATACCAGTGTAATGTTAAACGTGTTTAAAGACTAAACAGATAGAGGGTCTCACTAGGGGGTGGCGCCACCTTCTGACTGCTGCTGGCTCTGTCATCTGATTCCCCCTGTCAGACAAGTCCCTCCCCCAGGGCCCCACCCTGCCACACACACAGACACACACACACACACACACACATACATACCTACACACAGCCCATAATGGGCCGGATGAGGAGGGGAGGAGGGAGAGAGAGAGTAATTGCAGTAAACAGCACAGAGGTACAGAGAAAGAGAAAGAGAGAGAGAGAGTAATTGCAGTAAACAGCACAGAGGCACAGAGAAAGAGAGCAAGGCAACTTGGACCGACAGAGAAAGAGAGAGAGAGAGAGAGAGAGAGAGAGAGAGAGAAAAAACTGTGAAAAGAAAGAAAAACACAAGATAAGTCAGAAATGAAGTCTTCCAGCGTCTGAGGAGCACCGAACTAAACTCAAACAACAAAAACAAGACCAGCAGAACCAACCAGAACCAACCAGAACCAGAACCAGAACCAGAACCAGAACCAGAACCAGAATGGACCCCAGCAAGTCTCCCAATGCCCCCCCACCTGGGTGGAACTCCACCGGGGAGAAGTCAGCCATGGGCCAGCCTGCCCCTCTATCCTACCAGGACTACCCCCAGTACCCCAACCCAGGGTACCCTCAGGGCTACGGACCCCCCCCGGGTGGAGCCCCAGGCCAGTACTCCCCAGGCCAGTACCCCCAGGGCGCCCAGCCGGTGGTGCTGGAACAGCCCACCACGGTGTACGTGACACAGGGGCCACTGCAGAACCCCCTCCCTGACTACCTGGGCTACTCCATCTTCACCATGCTGTGCTGCTGCTTGCCCCTGGGCGTCGCTGCCCTCATATACTCCATCTTCGTGAGTTGACACTTTTAACTGATGATGATGATGATGATGATGATGATGATATGATGATGATGATGATGATGATGATGATGATGATGATGATGTGATGATGATGATGATGATGATGATGATGATGATGTGGATGATGATGATGATGATGATGATGATGATGATATGATGATGATGATGATATGATGATGATGATGATGAGATGATGATGATGATGATGATGATGATGATGTGATGATGATGATGATGATGATGAGAGAGAGAGAGGCCTTGTTTGTTGATAGTACATCGGTACTAGGGGAGGCTGGTGGAGGTAGAAATCAGAGGACAGGGGAGGCTGGTGGAGGTAGAAATCAGAGGACAGGGGAGGCTGGTGGAGGTAGAAATCAGAGGACGGGTTCATTGTCATCCATTGTGTTGGTGTTGTTGATGTGTAAACCAGTCATATGTGTTGTGATAACACCCTGGTCTATCAGAGGTGTGTGTAGACCGTCTGGTGTGTGTGTGTGTGTGTGTGTGTGTGTGTGTGTGTGTGTAGATACAGGTCTGGTGTGTGTAGTCCATCTGGTGTGTGTGTAGACCTTGGTCTGGGGTGTGTGCGTGCGTGCGTGCGTGCGTGCGTGCGTGCGTGCGTGCGTGCGTGCCTGCGTGTGTGTGTGCGTGTGTGATTGTGTTTGTGTGTGTGTAGACCTTGGCCTGGTGTGTGTAGAAAAGAACAGGGCTTTGGTTTTGAGGCTGAGAGCACCATTCTAGGGACAGATGTGTTTGAAACGCACTGAGCGCTATTCAATCAAACGTACTGTCTGGATTTCCCAGATTGTTACAGACACACACCCCTTCTATTCTTTTAATCCATAAAAAGTTGAATGTTCATAACTCAACCAGAGCTGACCAATAACGCTGTTTCACAGTGACAGAAAGGACTTGTGTTAGTTCAGATTACGTCAACCTGGTCAGTCTGCTGTCTGGATGGGAAATGGTGGCCTATCTCTTTAAGGCTGGCTGGGGGCTGACTTCTGACTGCATAGCTGAGGGGGAGGAAGGGGGGGGGGGGGTTGGGGGGGGGGTTGAGGGCGGGGCAGCGTCTCTGAGAGTGGAGAGAGTGTGTGGGAAGGGGAGGGATCATTCCTGGAATGGAATGGGTTACAGGAGAAGTGTGTGTGTGTGTGAGAGAGATGTGGGGGTGCTGTGATGGTTGACAGGATGAGGATGTGACTCATAGTTCGAAGAGTCGACTCTCTCTCTCTCTATCTCTCTCTCTGTCTCTCTCTCTCTCTCTCTCTCTCTCTGTCTCTCTCTCTGTCTCTCTCTCTGTCTCTCTCTCTCTATCTCTCTCTCTGTCTCTCTCTCTCTCTCTCTCTCTGTCTCTCTCTCTCTCTCTCTCTATCTCTCTGTCTCTCTCTGTCTCTCTCTCTGTCTCTCTCTCTTTCTGTCTCTCTATCTCTCCCTCCCTCCCTCCCTCCCTCCATTATTGTATTCTGAATGCCGTCATTCCGACATAGTTTAATGTCAGCCATTTCCTGCTGTTTATCTCTAGGAAATACCAGGTGTGTCTGCTACTCTTCACTTAGCTACTCTTCACTTCGCTACTCTTCACTTCGCTACTCTTCACTTCGCTACTCTTTGGTTAGCTACTCTTCACTTAGCTACTCTTCACTTCGCTACTCTTCACTTAGCTACTCTTCACTTCGCTACTCTTTGGTTAGCTATGCTTCAATCGGGGTATCCACGACCAAAGTTCTCTTCGGGGAGAATTTAGACTAGGAAGCCCCCAGCCTGGAGGCTGTTGGTATCGGAGCAGGCTCCCTCTTAGCTACTTTGAGACTTAGTCCTCGCTATATCAGCACTCGGCATCGCCCGTAGCTGTTAGTAGTTGGGACTTTGGTAAGAGGCTGCCTGGAGACCTAGCCCTCGCTCTATCAGTAGTTGGCATTGCCCATAACTGTTAGTGGTTGGGACTTTGTTAAAAGGCTCGCTGGAGGTTGAGTGACTGCTTCACTTGGAAGGGGAAGCAAGAGTCGTCAAAGTCCCTCGGCTGAGGCCACGGTGCTGCTCCGTAGTCTGAGCCCACGGTGCTGCTCCGTAGTCTGAGGCCCACGGTGCTGCTCCGTAGTCTGAGGCCCACGGTGCTGCTCCGTAGTCTGACTCATCCAGCCGGGCTGATAGAGGAACTGAGAGTATTCGGCCGTTGCAAATGTCGGTGCTGGATGCTGATCTCTAAATTTAGATCAAGTTAGATAGAGTTAGGGTTAGGGTTAGGGTTAGGGTTAGGGTTAGGGTTAGAGTCGGGACAGATAGGGTAAGGTTTTATTTATTTTCATATTTTATTTCTTTTAAATCACTATGCTGTAACGCGGTAAGCTTAAATAAAGTACAAACCTGTATTTAAAGTAAAATAAGTAATCGAGTTTTTGTTAGAAGGTTAGTTAGAATTTAAACTGTCACCTAAGTTTGAACTATCCTCCTTGTTAATTGTAAAAAGTTAGATTTCACTGCGCATATTACATCATAGGATCTAAATGGTTATTCTACCCTCGATATTTCAAATATCCCCTTTGGATGAATTGTCGTCATTGATAAATTAAATTCCTGCAACCACACCAACTGGCACTCATATAAGAATAGAGCCATTGTTAACTATAGGGGCTTTCATGAGCCTTACTCCATTGTGGGTCAGTTACGGAACATAGCAGAAAGCGGAAGCAGGGGAAACTATAGGAAGTAGACGGTTAACAGCAGGGTGAATCGATTCGCCACTCGCCTAAGCATATCATTAGAAATCCTACAAGGGTAAGACCCTTTAGGCTAAGGAACTAACCAGTTGGACGGAGGGCTAGTCCGGGGCTCCTGCACAGGACCATTTTGTTGGGAGACAACTTCAGTGAGAGAATCAGGCAGCTCTGTGTTTGGGTTAGGGTTAGGGCTAGGGTTAGGGCTATAGCTAGGACTAGGGTTGGGCTAGGGTTGGGCTAGGGTTAGGGCTATAGCTAGGACTAGGGTTGGGCTAGGGTTAGGACTATAGCTAGGACTAGGGTTGGGCTAGGGTTAGGGTTAGAGCTAGGGCTAGGGTTAGGGCTAGGGTTGGGCTAGGGCTAGGGTTGGGATATAGCTCGGACTAGGGTTGGGCTAGGGTTAGGGCTATAGCTCGGACTAGGGTTGGGCTAGGGTCGGGCTAGGGTTAGGGCTAGGGTTGGGCTAGGGTTAGGGCTATAGCTCGGACTAGGGTTGGTCTAGGGTTGGGCTAGGATTAGGGTTAGAGCTAGGGCTAGGGTTAGGACTAGTTTTGGGCTAGGGTTGGGCTAGGGTTAGGCTAGGGTTAGGTTAGAGCTAGGACTAGGGTTGGGCTAGGGTTAGGGTTAGAGCTAGGGCTAGGGTTAGGGCTATAGCTCAGACTAGGGTTGGGCTAGGGTTGGGCTAGGGTTAGGGTTAGAGCTAGGACTAGGGTTGGGCTAGGGTTGGGCTAGGGTTAGGGTTAGAGCTAGGACTAGGGTTGGGCTAGGGTTGGGCTAGGGTTAGGGTTAGAGCTAGGACTAGGGTTGGGCTAGGGTTAGGGCTAGGGTTGGGCTAAGGTTAGGGTTAGTTAGTGTAGCGGGTGGGGAGCTCTCACATGACTGTTTACACAGAGGTCATGACCCGGTGTGTTTTATCCGGATCAACATGGCCGCCATCATCTATATGGGCCGACCGGTCCTATCCCAGTCACACATGACTGAACACACACACACACACACACACACACACACACACACACACACACACACACACACACACACACACACATACATACATACACACAGCCCATAATGGGCCGGATGAGGAGGGGAGGAGGGAGAGAGGGAGAGGGAGAGAGAGAGTAATTGCAGCAAACACTATTCTAGTACACTGGGGGTACATTCTAGAATGTCTCGTTAGTGTTTGTGTGTGTTGGGGGTAGTCAAGGCAACGTTCAGCTGCTCGACCCCTGACCCCTAGCCCCTCCTCCTGATGTGATAGGTGGAAGCAGTAACTCTATCATCTGATTGGCTGTCCTGTTAGATCTACAGGGGCTAGGGGGCATGTCTAGAACACGGATTGTCACACAGGTTCCACATGACTTCTCCGTGTGTGTGTGTGTGTGTGTGTGTGTGTCTGTGTGTGTGTGTCTGTGTGCGTGTGTGCGCGTGCGTGCGTGTGTGTGTGTGTGTGTGTGTGTGTGTGTGTGTGTGTGTGTGTATGTTCCTCCAGACTCAGATGTTATTGATCCTTATTAAACTTAAAACATCATCTGGTATCACTGTCACAGAGCTGACACTCTCTCTTCTCCCCCCCTCCCTCCTCCCCCCCTCCCTCCCTCCTTCCTCCCTCCTCCCTCTTCCCTCCCACCTCCCTCCCTCCCCCTCCCTCCTCCCTCTTCCCCCTCTCCTCTCCTCCTCCAGACCCGTGATGCTAACAGTAGTGGGAATCAGGAGCAGGCAGAGAAGAACTCCCGCCTGGCACGCATCCTGAACCACACAGGCCTGGGCATCGGCATCACCATCATCATCCTCTACATCGTCTACCAGGTTGTCCTCAGCAAAAACCACTAATCTGCCTTCTCCCGATTGGACACGGCCCAGCCGACTGATATGCCTTCTCTTATTGGCTGCTATCCCAGCCAGCCCTCTGATCTGCCTTCTTCTGCCTTGTTGATTGGCTGCTGCGTTGATTTGATTGGCTGCTGCATATATATATATATATATGTCACCATGCCGTGGGTAGAATGGTTATTAGATCATTATGACATCATGCTTTTATATCATCCTATTAACATACTTTTATAAAACAGGCCACGCCTCCTAAACATGTCCTCCGTCACTGAGATCCTGAGGGAGAAGGAACGTTATGGATACTCGTCATATTTTAGAATATTTCTAATAATCGTCTGCAGGATAGTGTGTCTACATCAGGGGAGGCTGATGGAGGTAGAAATCGGAGGATGGGCTCATTGTAATGCATGGAACGGAATGAGGAATGGTGTCAATGGTGTCAATACCATCTATGCATTACAATGAGCCCGTCCTCCGATTTCTACATCCGCCAGCCTCCCCTGGAGGCCTGTGAGAATGTTAGAGAGTTTGTAGGTGGTCCTGAGAGGGAGCATGTGATTGGTCGATCCCCGCTTGACACCCCTGTAGTGTAACTAAACATCAAATATTAACTTGAACTTTATTTACACAAACGTTTCAACCTGCTTCTGCCAGCACTCTGTGTGAATAACCAAGCAAAATATCTATCAAATGAAATAACTATTAAAGCAAATCATATATTCTATCAATCGCATTGTCAGAGAATGATGTATCCCATGATGTATGTTCAACCTGTATTTTATTTTAGTACAAATATTCTGTGTTTCTCACCTCTTCTGTTAGCCAATGGGATCTCTCGGTTCCCTGCTGTTGGAGACGTTCCATTGGTTGTCTGTGTTCATTTGTTATAAAACACAAAGAAATATAGAGATATATAAACCACATTTTGTTTTTAAA
>NC_139664.1:1808737-1812773 GCF_951799395.1 Argentina silus | reverse complement strand
ACACACACACAACACACACAACACACACACACACACACACACACACACACACACACACAAACACACACACACACACACACACACACACACACACACACACACACACACACAGACCTCTATAGACCTCCTCTATAAACCTCCTCTATAGACCTCCTCTATAGACCTCCTCTATAGACTTCCTCTATAGACCTCCTCTATAAACCTCCTATATAGACCTCCTCCTCTATAGACCTCCTCCTCTATAGACCTCCTCCTCTATAGACCTCCTCTATAGACCCCCTCTATAGACTTCCTCTATAGACCTCCTCTATAGACCTCCTCTATGCAATGAGCAGAGAAACATGGCGAAAGGCTCCTCCCTGCGGTGGCGAAAGGCTCCTCCCTGCGGTGGCGAAAGGCTCCTCCCCGACCATCTAGGCCCAGTGATTGAATGTGAAGGAACATGGGGAAATGTTTACATTTATATATCTCCAAATTGCAATGTAATACATTTGTCAAACCTTTTTGGTGCTACTAGGAGATTAATTAAAACTAGGAGACCAGCTACTAGGAGATTAATAACCAGCTACCAGGAGATTAATAACCAGCTACTAGGAGATTAATAACCAGCTACCAGGAGATTAATAACCAGCTACTAGGAGATTAATAACCAGCTACCAGGAGATTAATAACCAGCTACCAGGAGATTAATAACCAGCTACCAGGAGATTAATAACCAGCTACCAGGAGATTAGGACTGTTAGGAGACTCTGGTGTTGGTCCTGAATGTTATGTGGGTCTTTGTTAGCAGACCTGCTTATCAGGCCAACCATTTAGAGCTGGTTTGCACCACATCCAGATCAGAGGGTAACACAGTACAAGAGCTGAGGGAAAGTTCTGGTTCGGACCACACAGCTGGACCCAGAGGACGGACCTGCTCTGCTGCCTGATACACCAAGTCAAAGACTCCTTAAACACACACCTCTATGTTCTTACACAGCCAGACTAATCCATACAGACCCCCACTCCTACTGCCATGGTTCCATCTGAACACCAGGGGGCGACAGAGACCCCAAACCCCTCTCCCACCCCATCTCTTTCTCTCCCCCCCCCCCCCAGGTGGATAATTCATCCCTAACGGGGGAGTCAGAGCCCCAGAGTAAGACTCCAGAGTGCACCCACGAGAACCCGCTGGAGACCAAGAACATCGCCTTCTTCTCCACCACCTGCCTCGAAGGTACACACACACACACACACACACATACACACACACATACATATACACACACACACACACACACACACACACACACACACACACACACACACACACACACACACACAGGCTCACACTGTCTATCTATCTCACAACGAAATCACACTCTCAAATATATAATTTGAGACATATAATAATCCCCCTACTCCCTTCTCCCCCATCCCCCCTCCCCTCTCCCTCTCCTCCCTCCTCCCCCTCTCCCCCTCCTCCCTCCTCCCCCCTCCCCTCTGGCCCTCCTCCCTTCTCCCCTCTCCCCCTCCTCCCCTCCCTCCTCCCCCTCCTCCCTCCTCCTTCCTCCCCTCTCCCCCTCCTCCCTTCTCCCCCCTCCCCTCTCCCCCTCCTCCCCCCTCCCCCCCAGGCATCGCCACAGGCATCATCATCAACACGGGCGACCGCACCATCATCGGGCGCATCGCCAGCTTGGCGTCCGGCGTGGGCAACGAGAAGACGCCCATCGCCATCGAGATAGAGCACTTTGTTGACATCATCGCAGGGCTGGCCATCTTCTTCGGCTTCACCTTCTTCGTGGTGGCCATGTTCATCGGGTACGCCTTCCTGGAAGCCATGATCTTCTTCATGGCCATCGTGGTCGCCTACGTCCCAGAGGGCCTGCTGGCTACCGTTACCGTGAGTCACATGACCTGTCTGTCTGTCTGGCTGACTGGCTGGCTGGCTGGCTGGCTGTGTCTCTCTGTCTGTCTGTCTGTCTGTCTGTCTGTCTGTCTGTCTGTCTCTGACCTAGTTGGCTGGTTGGCTGGCTGGCTGACCTGTCTGTCTGTCTGTCTGTCTGTCTCTGACCTGGTTGGTTGGTTGGTTGGCTGGCTGGCTGACCTGTCTGTCTGTCTGTCTTTCCAGGTGTGTCTGTCTCTGACAGCGAAGCGCCTGGCCAGGAAGAACTGTGTGGTGAAGAACCTGGAGGCGGTGGAGACCCTGGGCTCCACCTCCGTCATCTGCTCCGACAAGACGGGCACCCTCACCCAGAACCGCATGACCGTGGCCCACCTCTGGTTCGACAACATGATCCACGCAGCAGACACCACAGAGGACCAGTCAGGTCAGGTCAGGTCAGGTCAGGTCAGGTCAGGTCAGGTCAGGTCAGGTCAGGTCAGGTCAGGTCAGGTCAGGCCCAGAGATAGACACTGGTGATGTCATACTCGAAGGTGGAGGATTTTGTCCCAGCCAGACAGTTGGTTACCTCATTCAATAATCAGCCAATCAAAGTGTCTCCAACTGAGGCGTTGACACACGTGTGATTATTTAGTTGCATTGTGTGTTTTAATAGTTTAAATAGTTTTAATGATTTTAATAGTTGTAATTACTTTAATAGTTTTAAGAGTTGTAATTACTTTAATAGTTTTAAGAGTTTTAATTACTTTAATAGTTTTAAGAGTTTTAATTACTTTAATAGTTGTAATAGTTTGAAATAGTTGTAATAGTTGTAATAGTTTGAAATAGTTGTAATAGTTGTTTGTGTGCTCTGTGTGTGTCCTAATGCTGTTGTGTGGCTGCAGGTCAGAGCTTTGACCAGTCATCAGAGACGTGGCGAGCGCTGGCCCGGGTGGCAGGGCTGTGTAACCGTGCCATCTTCAAACCCAACCAGGACGACATTCCCATCCCCAGGGTGAGATACCAGCCCTAACCCTAACCCTAACCCTAACCCTAACCCTGCCCTAACCTTAACCCTAGCCCTAACCCTAACCCTAACCCTATCCCCAGGGTGAGATACCAGTCCTAGCCCTAACCCTAACCCTAACCCTAACCCACGGTGAGATACCAACTTTAAAACAGCTGCAGTACATATATACTATATGTATTATGAAATATTATTATTATTATTATATTATATACTGTACAACACATGAATACAGCCACATACAGCCCCTGCGTAAGTAATCGGACAGCGAAGCATGTTTTCTTCTCTTGGCTTTTCTCTTAATTTTATTGTTTGAAATCCAATATTTACTATGAGGTTAAAGTAGAGATTCTCAGCTCTTATTTGATGGCTGTCCTTCTTAACCCTCCTCTTCCCTCCATCCCTCCATCCCTCCATCCCTGGTGATTAGAGGATAGTGGTAGGAGATGCGTCGGAGACAGCTCTTCTGAAGTTCACAGAGCTGTCGATTGGTAACATCATGGACTACAGAGGACGCTTCAACAAGGTGGTAGAGGTCCCCTTCAACTCCACCAACAAGTTCCAGGTAGGGAGGGGTCAGGGTGGGGTCAGGGTGGGGTCAGGGTAGGGGTCAGGGTGGGGTCAGGGTGGGGGTCAGGGTGGGGTCAGGATGGGGTCAGGGTAGGGGTCAGGGTGGGGTCAGGGTGGGGTCAGGGTAGGGGTCAGGGTGGGGTCAGGGTAGGGGTCAGGATGGGGTCAGGGTAGGGGTCAGGGTGGGGTCAGGGTGGGGGTCAGGTCTCTTCACTTGCAGTATATACATTAATATCTCTCTCCCTCCCTCCCCCCCCCCCCCCCAGCTGTCGGTCCATGAGTTGGAGGACCCCCTGGACCTGCGCTACCTGCTGGTGATGAAGGGGGCGCCAGAGAGGATCCTGGAGCGTTGTTCCACCATCCTGATCAAAGGACAGGAGCTCCCGCTGGACGAGACCTGGAGCGAGGCCTTCCAGACCGCCTACATGGACCTGGGGGGGCTTGGGGAGAGAGTCCTGGGTGAGGAGGGGGGGGGAGAGTGTCCTGGGTGAGGAGGGGGGGGGGAGAGTCCTGGGTGAGGAGGGGGGGGAGAGAGTCCTGGGTGAGGAGGGGGGGGAGAGAGTCCTGGGTGAGGAGGG
>NC_139664.1:1791237-1798737 GCF_951799395.1 Argentina silus | reverse complement strand
CCTCATCAGCCTGGATATTTGGCATTATGGTTTTATTCTGACTCTACAAAAACCCATCAATATTATGTTTAATCAGGACTTCAGTCATAAGATCAAGGTGATGGTTAATTGCCTCAAGACAACTGAGACAATTGAGGGACAGTCCCTTGCATTATAATTCTATAGACTATTGTTAACCCAGCTAACGTCATATTTCAAGCTTTGAGAATGTGAAATATCTGACTGGAGTCACTCTTAATGACCTCTTAACGACCTCTTAACGACCTCTTAATGACCTCTTAATATACCACTGGTGAATGACGCAGGAGTGGCATCAAGTCAGCTCTGTCTTTAGCGTTGACCATGGGTGTGTGTGTGTGTGTGTGTGTGTGTGTGTGTGTGTGTGTGTGTGTGTGTGTGTGTGTGTGTGTGTGTGTGTGTGTGTGTGTGTGTGTGTGTGTGTGTGTGTGTGTGTGTGTGTGTGGCGCTTCCTTCATCCTGCCTCACGGTGGCTCCGGTCACGTGGTGCAGCAGGAGGAACGTGGAGAGATTCTCTGGTTGAGAAATGCGGAACTTTCATCTGAATAACTTTCATCATCTGAATATCTTACTAACCTACTAACTGACCATGTTTGAGTTTGTCAGATGGGTCCAGATCATGTCAGAATCAGCCCTGTCCTGTGGGAGGAATGAGGAATGAAGGGAGCAGTAAAGAGAACATCATTCAATATGAAGGACATGATGTACTAATATACCATACTACTACTAATAATAATACTAATATACCATACTACTAATAATAATAATACTAATATACCATACTACTACTAATAATAATAATACTAATATACCATACTACTACTAATAATAATACTAATATACCATACTAATAATAATAATAATACTAATATACCATACTACTAATAATAATAATACTAATATACCATACTACTACTAATAATACTAATATACCATACTACTACTAATAATAATAATACTAATATACCATACTACTACTACTACTACTACTAATAATAATACTAATATACCATACTACTACTAATAATAATACTAATATACCATACTAATAATAATACTAATACTAATATACCATACTACTACTAATAATAATACTAATATACCATACTAATAATAATAATAATACTAATATACCATACTACTACTAATAATAATACTAATATACCATACTACTAATAATAATAATAATACTAATATACCATACTAATAATAATAATAATAATAATATACCATACTACTACTACTAATAATAATAATACTAATATACCATACTACTAATAATAATAATACTAATATACCATACTACTAATAATAATAACACTAATATACCATACTACTACTAATAATAATAATACTAATATACCATACTACTACTAATAATAATACTAATATACCATACTACTACTACTACTAATAATACTAATATACCATACTAATAATAATAATAATACTAATATACCATACTACTACTACTACTACTACTAATATACCATACTACTACTACTAATACTAATATACCATACTACTAATAATAAAAATACTAATATACCATACTACTACTACTACTACTAATAATACTAATAATACTAATAATACTATTATACCATACTACTACTACTACTACTACTACTACTACTACTAATAATAATAATAATAATAATAATAATAATATACCATACTACTACTAATAATACTAATGTCTGCCTCTGGAGAGAAACCTATCTGCACAGCGTTGCAGAATGACACACACACACAAAACAAAACAACTAAAAAAAAAAAAATTGGGTTCGTCACATCTGGACAGATATAGGCAAATGAAGCACCAGCAGACATTAGTACATGTATATTTGATTTAATCGTTATTTAGTCCCTAACCCTGCCCCCCCCCCCCCCCCCCCCCCCCCATGCCTGCTGCGGGCTTTAGGCTGTGTTATGTAATGGAGTAAGTAGAGCAGAGAGAACTCCCATCCAGATGTACAGTACAACATGTAGTAGAACATGTAGTAGAACATGTAGTAGAACATGTAGTCGAACGTGTCATTCAGCACGGTAGGACGTCTAGCACGGTAGGACGTCTAGCACGGTAGGACGTCTTGCACGGTAGGATGTATAGCACGGTAGGATGTATAGCACGGTAGGACGTATAGCACGGTAGGACGTATAGCACGGTAGGATGTATAGCACGGTAGGACGTATAGCACGGTAGGACGTATAGCACGGTAGGACGTATAGCACGGTAGGATGTATAGCACGGTAGGACGTATAGCACGGTAGGATGTATAGGGCATCACGTCCCCCCCGTGCCCCGCCCCCCCGTGTCCCCCCATGGTGTCCATGGCAACCGTGACCGTCCCCTCGTTCCGACTGGACCCCGGCGGCAGCGGATGATGTGACGTCAGGTGGTTTCCAGGGCGACCCGACCAGTGCACGTGTCCGGTATAAAGGCGGAGGCGGGACCGGGAGCGCGCACTCCCTCTGCAGCAGCATCCCCGTTCACAGGTAGGCACGGAGCGACCGGGAGGTCTGCACGACCTGGGCTTTCATTTGTGTCTTTAATGCTCTTCTCTCTCCGCCCTGGAGAGCTGGGTTGTGATGATGTTGTTATAACGTTGTTATGATGTTGTTATAACGTTGTTATGATGGAGCTTACTGCCGCTGCAGACGGCGGCGGTCGCCCGCGGCCTCATATTCACATGAATAACTCTTATTTCTGTTCCGTCATCTCTGGAAATATGACGGTTAGTTTGATCATGAATGCACATCACATATAGGCTTTGTTAAAACAAAGCTAAACGTTCAGCATTTCACTCAGAAACACGAAGATAACGAATATGAATTCATTCGAAGGCAGAAGGTCCGCGGACGTAACGTGACACCGGGAGCTCGCCACGGTGCATTTTGCGGAAGAGTGTCTTCTTTTAAACCCGCAGACCTGATCAGGTTAATATTTCCAACCACATTTAAACTAAAGGCCGTTTGTTTCTCTGTAAATGAGGAGTTCCGTAAATGTAGTGTGGAGGAAGCCCAGAGCCGAGCCGAACCGTCTGCAGCTCCGCTCCTCTCCGCGCCTCTCCGGGAACGCTGGGACTGCGTCAGAGCCTCCGGATGTCTGATGGGTAGATCAGTGAAATAACTATTTGAAAAGCTTATTTTTGGGGTGCTATGATGATAACTTATATATCAATAGCAAGGGTTCGGGTTCGGGTTATAATACAGACCATTCGGAGTTACATTAAATGGATGGGTTTGATGAGGCTGTCTGAAGGAAAGCCTGATGTCGCAGCGACTTTGACATTTCTAAATGTCCTGTCGACCGTTTGTCGACCGACCTGCGCAACAGGTTGTGGTCGGTGGCGCGTCATCCCGTGGTTAGGGAAGGTCGTATCTCGGTAGGACGTCAAGGTCATTTTATTATAGGCCGTGTTCCCGGAGTGATGCGATTATGCTTCGTTCATATCTGATACTTCGCTATAATTAGTGTACGGATGCCTCGTCAATGAGGACAGACTTAAAAAACCTGCATGTGTTGAAAATGAAAATATAAATAACGACCATTATCGTTCAACGGCATCTCTGTCCTGTTGTATGAGGGAGTCCTGTACTCAGTGTCTGCCGGTAGATTTAACGTGGTCTACGTGCGCAGCGTCACGTACAGATTCACTGCTGCAGCAACCGGATGACGATGACGATGAGCCGTTGAACGGCCTGATGTCAGGAGCAACCGCAGAAGAGAACTTCTGTTTCTTACTCAATCTCTTCTGTTTCTTACTCAATCTCTTCTGTTTCTCATTCAGTCTCTTCTGTTTCTCATTCAGTCTCTTCTCTTTCTCATTCAGTCTCTTCTCTGAAAAGTGGCGTGTCCCTCCAGCGCGCTCAGCGCTCACCTTGAGGTTGCCATGGAGATTGTATGCTCCATTTTGTTTTTAACCAGGCATCTGTAGAATTGTGTCATCACGTGTGTGTGTGCCTGTGTGTGTGCGTGTGCGTGTGTGTGTACGTGGGCTGCTGGGGGCCCCTCCCTCATCGATCCACTGCAGTTTGATACCACAGCAGCACTCCGTTCATTAATTCATGGATGTTCTGTTCTGCTTCAGCAACAGCGTGTCTCTCTCTCTCTCTCCCTCTATCTCTCTCTGTCTCTCTCTGTCTCTCTCCCTGTATCTCTCTCTGTCTCTATCTCTCTCTGTCTCTCTCTCTCTCTTTCTCTCTCTCTCTCCCTTTCTCTCTCTCTCGCTCTCTCTCTCTCTCTCCCTTTCTCTCTCTGTCTCTCTCTCTCTCTCTCTCTCTGCTGACATATCAGGTTACCTGTCTCTCCTCCAGACTGGGATGCTGTCTCTGGTGTGAGAGGAATATCAGTGTATCTGTGTTTCTCTCCAGAGTCAGACATTAGTGTTATTAGCAGTAGTATGGTATATTATTATTATTATTAGTAGTAGTAGTATGGTATATTAGTATTATTATTAGTAGTAGAATGGTATATTAGTATTATTATTAGTAGTAGAATGGTATATTAGTATTATTATTATTATTAGTAGTAGTAGTAGTAGTAGTAGTATGGTATATTAGTATTATTATTAGTATGGTATATTAGTATTATTATTATTAGTAGTATGGTATATTAGTATTATTAGTAGTAGCAGTATGGTATATTAGTATTATTATGGTATATTAGTATTATTATTAGTAGTAGTAGTATGGTATATTAGTATTATTATTAGTATGGTATATTAGTATTATTAGTAGTAGTAGTATGGTATATTAGTATTATTAGTAGTAGTATGGTATATTAGTATTATTATTAGTAGTAGTATGGTATATTAGTATTATTATTAGTAGAAGTATGGTATATTGTAGTGTGGTATAAAATGGTTATACTATTAGATTATTGTAAATAGGACAGGGACATGGAGAGGACAGGGACATGGAGAGGACAGGGACATGGATTTTTATTTTTTAAGAAAAATAAATCCAATGTATTTGAGCTGGAAACCCTAACCCCAACCCTAAACCTAGCCCTAACCCTAACCCCAACCCTAAACCTAGCCCTAGCCCTAACCCTAACCCTAACCCAGCCAGTAGTAACTCCATTAGTGTCAGAGGAACTTGGCCCAGTTTTCTTCTGTAGAGGAAGTGAGCTGTTGGCTGTTTACCAGAGGGGTGTGGCCACACCTAGAATGGAGAGACTAGCAGGCTGGGGGGGGGGGAGTCTCAGGGAGGGGGGGGGGCTGTCCTTTGCGGTGGAAAACTACCAGAAGAAGACAAATGGTGCTGGAATGGAGAGAACGTCAGAGAGAGAGTCAGGCTTCTGCACCTTCTCCCTCCCTCCCTCTCTATCTGTCACTCACCCTCCCTCCCTCCCTCTCTCTCTCTGTCACTCTCCCTCCTTCCCTCTCTCTCTCTGTCATCCTCTCTCCTTCTCTCTCTCTCCCTCCCTCCAGCTGTGTGGTCTAGGTAGTAAATGGCCGTGGTCACTATGACACAGCACTTTCTCCAAAATGGCTGCCAGGCCCGGGCAGTCTCCCCCCTGCTGCTGTGAGCAGAGTGTCCCTGAGCATCACTGTGCCCCTTCCCCCCCCCCCCCCCCCATTGTCCTGGGTGTTTCTGCCTGAGTGTGTGTGTGACCTAGTTCCATCAGTCTACAGACCCCCTGGTCTCAGGGAGAACAGCAACATGGTGTGTGTAAGGGGGGGGGGGGGGGCGTACCACTTAGACCTCCACTGATTGGTCAGCCCCCTCCATTAAATGTCAATGGCCCAGCCAATAGCAGCCCCGGGCCCCTTTGTCTGTGGCTGCACCAGGGGAGGCTGGTGGAGGTAGAAATCGGAGGACGGGCTCATTGTGACGCACGGAACGGAATGATGGTGGTGTCAAACACATGCATTACAATGAGCCCGGCCTCCAATTTCTACCTCCTGTAGCCTCCCCTGGGCAGGACGGTCCAGTGGCAGAGGAGGCTGTAAGAAAGACACACACACACACACACACACACACACACACACACACACACACACATTGAGATGAGTTATTAAGCTTAATGACCTGTTAGCGTTGACCATGGGTGAACTAACCGTGTGTGTGTGTGTGTGTGTGTGTGTGTGTGTGTGTGTGTGTGTGTGTGTGTCTGTAAGCAGTGGCTGATGCTGTGTGGGGGTTAGTGTGCAGTGGAGAGACAAACACACACACACACCTACACACACACAGACACACATACACACACACACACACACATATACACACACAGACACACACATACACACACACAGACACACACAGAGTGGCCGTGTGTGTGAGTGTATTGTGCATTAGTAAGAGTCACCATCACGCTGCTGAAGCCCTCCACAGTGTCTCTAATTGGCTGAGAGCTGGCGGCCATCTTGGTCCTCTCCAACACAAAGCCGCATTGATGGAATGACAAAGGATCCTATTGGTCAGCCCACTGGACCATAATACACTCACAAATAGACCAGGGGAGGCTGGCGGAGGTAGAAATCTGTCGGAGGCTCATTGTAATGCATGGAACAGAACAGACTGAGGAACGGTATCAAACACACATTGCATTACAATGAGCCCGTCCTCCGTCCACGCAAACACACAGTAATACACAATCCAGCGCCTGAGGAGACCAGAACCGTCTGGAGGGAGAGAGGGAAGGAGAGACCAGGGAGAGGGAAGGAGAGACCAGGGAGAGGGAGAGATAAGAAAGAGAGAGAGAGAAAGCGAGAGAGGGAGAGATAAGAAGGAGAGAGAGAGAGATGGGTAAATGTGAGAACACACTGCTATCATGGAGTCTTTTCTGCCTCCCTCACTCCCCCTCTCTCCCTCAGCCTCCCTCCCTCCCTCAGCCTGCCTCTCCCTCCCCCTCTCCCCCTCCCTCAGCCTCTCCCTCCGTCTCTCCCTCAGCCTCCCTCTCTCCCTCTGCCTCCCTCCCTCCGTCTCTCCCTCCCTCAGCCTCTCCCTCCCTCCCCCTCTCCCTCTGCCTCCCTCCCTCAGCCTCTCCCTCCCTCCCTCCCTCCCTCTCTAATGGCTGTCTACTAGGTCACCTTGTCTGATGCTGTTGGAGGACAATACAAGATGGCCGACGCAGCTTCAGACCAGGCCGTGGGCGGGGTCAGAGTGTCTGCGGTCAGCCAATCCAATCTGGCCTGTCAGCCAATCCAGCCGCACTGCATTGTGGGGCTGCTTTAAAAAGACCACAGGCTCTGGAAACAGATTAGGATAAGACAGCTGGGTTAGTGGCACACACACACACAGGGGATGCTAACTCACACAGGAGCAGATTAGGAGATTATCATTGTTGTCTTCTGTGTTGCTCCACCCAACCAAAGACAAGGGCAATCTGTCCTCTCACACTGGGCTATGCTAAGCTAGCTACCACTGCTACACGAACACACACACACACACACACACACACACACACACACACACTAGGGATGGGCATTCAACTAAATTGTCTTAGTCGATCGTCGGGATTCACTATTTATA
>NC_139664.1:1763737-1786237 GCF_951799395.1 Argentina silus | reverse complement strand
TTCTGCGTTCTGGCTGTGATTGGTTGAGAGCTGTGGTAACAGGCTGTGATTGGTTGTCTCCATAGCAACGCGTCCTGCACCACCAACTGCCTGGCTCCGCTGGCCAAGGTCATCCACGACAACTTCGGCATCGATGAGGCTCTCATGGTGAGTCCTGTCTGACCTCACTTCCTGTCTGAACCCACTTCCTGTCTGATCTCTACATTTATATTTTTGAATATAATGACTTACAACTCCTCCTTCCCCCTCCTTCCCCTCCCCTCCCTCCCTCCCTCCCTCCCTCCCCCCTCCCAGACTACGGTCCACGCCTACACGGCCACTCAGAAGACGGTGGACGGTCCGTCAGCGAAGGCATGGCGTGACGGCCGTGGCGCCCACCAGAACATCATCCCCGCCTCCACCGGCGCCGCCAAGGCCGTGGGCAAGGTCATCCCCGAACTCAACGGGTCAGTGTGTGTGTGTGTGTGTGTGTGTGTGTGTGTGTGTGTGTGTGTGTGTGTGAGTGTGAATGTGAATGTGAATGTGAGTGTGTGTGTGTGTGTGTGTGTGTGTGTGTGTGTGTGTGTGTGTGTGTGTGTGTGTGTGTGAGAGAGTCTATTGTGATAGAATATAATTGACTACAATAGACAGACCCTCTCTCTCTCTCTGTGTCTCTCTCTCTCTCTCTCTCTCTCTCTGTGTCTCTCTCTCTCTCTCTCTCTGTGTCTCTCTCTCTCTCTCTGTGTTTCTCTCTCTCTCTCTGTCTCTCTCTCTGTGTGTGTGTCTCTCTCTCTCTCTCTCTCTCTCTCTCTCTCTCTAACCCATTCTAGTGAATAACTGACATGTTTATATAACCAACCTACACAGTCAACATGATGAAACTCTACCCCCCCCCACAGGAAGCTGACGGGCATGGCGTTCCGTGTGCCCGTGGCTGACGTGTCGGTGGTGGACCTGACCTGCCGCCTGACCCGGCCCGCCAGCTACGCCAGCATCAAGGACGCCGTCAGGAAGGCGGCCCATGGGCCCATGAAGGGTTACCTAGGATACACAGAGGACTCCGTAAGTCACCAATCACAGCACACACAGGATCCACCAATCAGAGCACACACAGGCTCCACCAATCACAGCACACACAGGCTCCACCAATCACGACTGCAGTCTCATGTCGAGATAATGTTTATAAGCATGTTAATAATAATAGTAATAAACTCTATTTATCACCTTTGAATAATATAATATAATAATAATACTAATACTAATAGTAATAATAATAATGCTGATCTCTGATTGGCTGCTTCCCTGTGAGCAGAGGTCACATGACTGTGTGGGTTAGTTGTGTTTGACGGCGGCCATCTTGACTGCTCCCCAGGTGGTGTCCTCTGACTTCATCGGGGACACCCACTCCTCCATCTTTGATGCTGGCGCCGGCATCTCCCTCAACGACAACTTCGTCAAACTCATTTCCTGGTGAGTTCCTGTCGGCCACACCCACTTCTTGTTCACACTTCATATGAGCTCTCAACTAAATAATGACAACTGTTCTCCCCCCCTCTCTTTCTCCCCCTCTCTCTCTCTCTCTCTCTCTCTCTCTCTCTCTTTCTTTCTCTCCCTCTCTCTCTCTCCCTCCCCCCCCCCCTCCAGGTATGATAATGAGTTTGGCTACAGCCATCGTGTGGCTGACCTGTTGATGTACATGCATTCCAAGGAGTAACGTCCTGCCTCTCCCTGGAGTCAGGAACGGGACCACACCCCTCTTCTTTTACACCCCCCGCCCTTCATAGCCATAGTGTCACGCCCTAACACCCCCCAGACCACCCCCACCTCTCTCCCAGGCGTCGGTCTCTGTCTGGAGCAGTAGGTGTGTGTGAGTGTGTGTTCCTCTGTGATGAAGACGGTTTTACAGTGTTTGTCTGTGTGTCCCAGAGGCTCCTCCCACCGGCTCCTCCCTCTGGCTCCTCCCACTGGCTGTTTCATTCCTATTGGTGTAAAGACAAGCTATTGTAACACAGCTAAAAAAAAACATTAATAAATCTGAAAAACCTTTAAGAGTGTCTGTGTCGTTGCCTTTAAGAGTGCCTGTGTCATTGCCTTTAAGAGGCAACACATCTACATCTACATCTACATCTTAACGGTCCCTTCTAAAGACCTCTTCATCCCCACTACCCCTCTGTACAAGTTTCTCTACTGTAAATAAATGAATAATAGAAAAAATGTATTAATAAAGTAATTCTTCCTTCTTCTAGCATTGTGACTGCCAATGGCCCCTGGTCTGAGCATAGATCACTTTATCTTATGATGACTGATGGATAGATTATTAAACAAATGTATTTGTTGTAAGTCTCTTTGGATAAAGGCGTCTGTAAATGTAAAGAGTTTCTCCTTTCCAGTTTGTTAGAAGAACATGTTTACTCTGAGATTCCTAGGATGGATGATAAATAAACTGGTCTTGTGCCGACAGTCAGACCAGGGCTGTAAAAGGCCTGAGCTATACTGGTCTAGTCTGGGCTGTACTGGCCTGGCCTGGGCTGTACTGGTAACAAATCACATTTTATTTGTCAAGTACACAATGGACAGGATACAGTGCAATGAAATGCTTTAGGGCAAGCAGCTCCTCGACAACGCAACAATTAACAATGCAATGCAATAATAATAATAATAATAGGAAACAGTAACATAAGGTGTCATAGACCGACACAGCCCTCTCCCTGATCACCCGGGAGACGAGAACGCTGGAAAGGACGACGTGACAGGAAGACATCCCGACCGGCGGACGGCGGCCCTGAATGCTGCTCAGTCTGAAACCCTAGGCGCCATCTAGTGGAGACATTACGAACTTATAACACACATTTCTATTCATCCATCGTCAACTCAAAGATACAAATGATTACATTCCATAGGGATATTTGCTGTGAATCTGACACATAGCGTGTGTCTGTAGTTTAATACATGTACAGTATTTAGCTGGAAACATGCGCATCATGAAGTTGCTTTGCAGTTGAATACGTTGTAATATATATATAGAATATGTCAGATAAATAGTTGTTGGACTTGATGTCGTTCTCTCAATAATCATGCAGGAAAGGCACTGTACAAAGGTTAATATATGAGCCTCAATCATCGATAAGATATAGATTTGAATGGCGGAAAGATTGGAAGCTGTAATCGAGGGTAGCCGGAATAGTTCCGAGGTAACACTCGTGTAACTTCCGTTCTTCATTCAGTTCCAGGCGCTCGCGTCGCTCGACCCTCCGTCAGAGTTACACTCCAAACTACAGACTACAGACTACCAACTACAGACTACCAACTACAGACAGGTCAGGATGGTTGATATTTATACGCGTAAAAATGTCCCTGATGAAGAGATGACAGAAACATGTTGTAGTCTTGTGGCAGGGAGAGGCTGCAAGGCGACCAGATCATCTCTGCAGAAACTCAACAAATGTTGTTTAATTTAACTGTGTAATCAACTGTTTAGACTTCGCTCCTCACACACATACAGGTCTTGTTCAGCCTTACTAGCGAACGGAACCCACGGACATGACAGTCGACTGTCCCCTTTGACAGCTGAGCTAGGTAGCTAATGCTAGGTGGCTAATGCTAGGTGGCTAATGGTAGCCCGGTGGTGTGTCGGTAGTTAATGGTAGCCCGGTGGTGTGTCGGTAGTTAATGGTAGCCCGGTGGTGTGTCGGTAGTTAATGGTAGCCCGGTGGTGTGTCGGTAGTTAATGGTAGCCCGGTGGTGTGTCGGTAGTTAATCCGTGTCTCCGGTGACAGGGTCGTGACCAGATCTGCAGCTCCGTTGGAAGCATGACGCTGTTTCACTTCGGGAATTGCTTCGCCTTGGCGTACTTCCCCTATTTCATCACCTACAAGTGCAGCGGACTGTAAGTATTCCATGAGGAGTTTATTCATATTCATATTATTAGACCGGTCTTGAATACCGTGTGTTATCAGGCTGAATGCTCTGACCACCAGACAGACGCCCTGTTGTAGCAGGAGGTTGAAATGTTCTCCTTAATCTGCTTTGTAATGTCAGCAGTTTGGTAATGAGGGGTCAGACAATCCTCTTATGGGGGGGGGGGTCGTGGTCCTTCTGTCCCTGCCACTGCAGACACTAGACAGTGGGACATTGTGGTGTGAGTTCAGTAGATGTTACAGGACGTTGTATTATTATTATTAATTAATGAGTATTAATGATGTCACCAACTGTGTTGTAGATCAGAGTATAATGCGTTCTGGAGGTGTGTCCAAGCTGGAGCCACGTACCTGTTTGTACAACTCTGCAAGGTGAACACACACACACACACACGAGTGATAGGAAGCTGCTGTTCTGCTACCACTCTTTATGCTCTGGAAACTGTGTTTCAGATGCTGTTAGCTTCATTAGCATAATGCCCCCTGTGTTTCAGATGCTGTTCCTCGCCACGTTCTTCCCCACCTGGGAGGGAGGAGCTGGAGTCTACGACTTTGTCGGGGTAGGCTGCGATGGCAGTGATGTCATAATGGGGCTGTCCTCTCTGTTCAAACCACCCGAAACAGCTTCTGCACCAACCTGACCGTGTGTGTGTGTGTGTGTGTGTGTGTGTGTGTGTGTGGCAGGAGTTCATGAAGGCGACGGTGGACCTGGCGGACCTCCTGGGTCTCCACCTGGTGATGTCCCGCAACGCCGGGAAGGGAGAGTACAAGATCATGGTGGCCGCCATGGGGTGGTCTACCGCTGAGCTGGTCATGTCCAGGTGAGGGGGGGGGGGGGGGTCTACCGCTGAGCTGGTCATGTCCAGGTGAGGGGGGGGTCTACCGCTGAGCTGGTCATGTCCAGGTGAAGGGGGGGGGGGGGGGGGGGGTCTACCGCTGAGCTGGTCATGTCCAGGTGAGGGGGGGGGGGTCTACCGCTGAGCTGGTCATGTCCAGGGGGGCGGGTACTATGGATCGCTTTGTCTCTGACACCACTGGGACCATTGTGACAGAACTATGGTGAATGATGCGTGTTGCCATAGCAATGGGATATTGGATGCCAACAGGAGAGTACATCTGTCTCAGATAACACTCACAACAAGCTCTGGTTAAACTTCCACTCTGACCTTGACCCTAGCCCTGACCCTAACCCCTGACCCTGACCCTCAAACACACACAAGGCTGTAAGAAGCAGACCAGCATGACACCTTGTGGTACTAGTGGTAGTCTAGTCTTGTGGTAGTCTAGTCTTGTGGTAGTCTAACGGTTGAATAACTGTTCAGTCTAACGGTTGAATAACTGTTCAGTCTAACGGTTGAATAACTGTCTACATTCATGGGGACAACATGTTTACTAGACACTTAGGTGTCTCTCCCTCCCTCCCTCCCTCCCTCTCTTCTCCCC
The DNA here is from genome assembly GCF_951799395.1 of Argentina silus. NCBI lineage: Eukaryota > Metazoa > Chordata > Actinopteri > Argentiniformes > Argentinidae > Argentina > Argentina silus. The sequence continues at coordinate 1,780,898 of NC_139664.1, read as the reverse complement.
CCCAGGTGTCTGCCTCTGTGGGTGGGGGCCAGGGGCATCGAGTTTGACTGGAAGTACATTCAGATGAGCTTCGACTCCAACATCAGCCTGGTGAGTCCCTCTCTGACCCCATGAGGATGAAGATGTGGTTCTCTGTCTGCCTGTGGAGAGATGATGATGATGGTGGTGGTGGTGATGATGAAGATGTGTTTCTCTGTGTCACCCTGGGCAGATCCACTACATCGCCATGGCAGCGGTGGTGTGGATGTTCACACGCTACGACCTTCCAAAGAGCTTCCGCCTGCCTGTCACCGTGTTGCTGGGGCTGTGTGTGTACAAGGCCTTCCTCATGGAGTAGGTGACAGGCAGGCAGACAGACACTCACACACACTGAATACTGTGTAGAGATGACATGGGCTTCATGTACTAACTACCCCACACCACAAGAGGGCGTAATAAGCTCAGCTACCACAGACTAGGAGATCATCTGCTGCATTTGGAACACACACACACACACACACACACACACACACTCTCTCTCACACAATGGTGTCATATAATAATCCTTATGTATCTGCTACTTACTACACTCATATTCAAGTGAATAACTGACGTTTATATAACCAACCTACAGAGTCAACATGATGACACACTAACTTTTGCTCTCCTTCCCTCCCTCTCCCCCCCTCCCCCCCCCCCCCCCCTACAGGCTGTTTGTCCATGTGTTCATGTTGGGCAGCTGGACGGCTCTGCTGGTGAAGGCAGTGTTGACGGGGGCTGTCTCCCTCTGCTCCCTGTTCTTGTTCGTCATGCTGGTGCACAGCAACTAGAGTCGCTGACTGGGGGGGGGGGGGGTCTCCCAGACACAGACGAAGACAAGCACTGGACTGAGTCACTTTGTAGGGGAACCCTCCATAGGGGACGCTCTTCAGTGTCGGAGGCTTCTTCTGGTCTGGAGAAACAGCCTGTGACCTGGTTGATATGAATGACATAATTTGTTCATACCCATCCTCTGAAGATGAATTTTGTATCGCTCACAAATGGAGCAAGAATATGATCATTGATGATTCAACTTTTTTTGTGTTACAATATTTCGTTCGTATTTGTTGTTTGTTATTGAGCTGCTGTGATCTGTTGAGTATTTATAACAAGAGTTTGTATGGAAGCCGAGCCTTTTTAGCCTTGTGAAACTACCCTGACATCAGGGGAGGCTGGTGGAGGTAGAAATTGGAGGACGGGCTCATTGTAATGTATGGAACGGAATCAGGAGTGGTATCAAAAACTCATTCCATATCATGCATTACAATGAGCCCGTCCTCCAGTTTCTACCTCCATCAGCCTCCCCTGCCTGACATGTTGAGAGGTTTAATCTCAAGCTTACTATGAAATGGTATTTCATCACATGACTGTCAGGAATGTCAGTAAGACCACATGAAACGGTTTGTCTGTCTGTCTTTAACATGAGTGGAATAAATAGGCCTTTCTATGCTCCTGTGTCTCCCTTGAGTTTATTCCCCTGCATCCTATAGAACATGCTTTAAAGGGGAAGTTTACCTGAAATCCATGTTCATGTGTACAGTGGAAAGCTTCGGAAAGTATTCAGACCCCTTCACTTTTTCCACATTTTCTTGTGTTATAGACTCAACAAATTTTTTTTGCCATCAATCCACACCCAATACCCCACAATGACAAGCTCAAATGCAAAAATATCATCAACAGATCACTCTAAGTTGAATTGAGTCCATCTTAATGCAAGGATAATAGTTAATGTGATTTTGGAATTAATATCTTGGTTTATATAGAGTCCCTGGTTTGCGTAGGAATCAATTACACACGGTGTGGATCAGGTTGCCATTACAAACTGAGCAAATGGAGAGGAACAAAACCTCTCAGGAATGCGACCCTGAGGCCTGGGGAGACTTACAAAAATCTACAAAGTTGAATGGTGGAGAGGAAAAAGCAGTCGATGGAACAACATCGTCTCAGTCACTCAAAATTGGTCTATAACCAAGTGACCAAAAAGAATCCTTTAATGGAAAACAATCTCTCATATCCATAATTGTGTTTGCAACAATGAATTCAGGTGATACAGGAAAGAAAGTGGCTGGAAATGTTTATTTGATTTTACCACAAATCATTAAGTTTCTGCACCATGCCTCATGTGACCAGTGACAGATTAGATCAGACCAATCAGCTGCACCAGGTTCTGGGTGTGTTCGTCACCGGCCGAGAGTTTGTCAGGATCAAGAGAAGATTATGAAATTTATTGAGTTGGTAGTGACATCCTAATCTACACAGTGTGTAATTGATTCCTATGCAAACCAGAGACTATAAAAAACAAAACTTGTTGACTTGAATGTTGATGACATTTTTGCATTTGGCCAAATTTTAATAGTGACATAGCAACAGGTCTGAATACTTAGTAAATGAGGTATTTCTGTATTTCAAGACATTTCTGAAAATGTGACCCTGCTCTACTCTGACCTGCTCTACTCTGGCCCTGCTCTACTCTGACTCTGCTCTACTCTGACCTGCTCTACTCTGACCTGCTCTACTCTGACCCTGCTCTACTCTGACCTGCTCTACTCTGACTCTGCTCTACTCTGACCTGCTCTACTCTGACCCTGCTCTACTCTGACCTGCTCTACTCTGGCCCTGCTCTACTCTGACTCTGCTCTACTCTGACCTGCTCTACTCTGACTCTGCTCTACTCTGACCTGCTCTACTCTGGCCTGCTCTACTCTGGCCTGCTCTACTCTGACTCTGCTCTACTCTGACCTGCTCTACTCTACTATGCCAGTGATTCCCAGAGAGCAGCAGGTGCTGTTCAACAGAAGGACCTCATGTGGGAGGGAGAGGGGCATCTTGGGAGTTGTAGGAATTGACTCAAATGGGCAATTTGGAACATCAGGACAGATGAGGGCATTCAAAGCAAGATATCTTGACTTTTTTTTTTTAATGTGTCTACGAATAAATAAGGATTGTGTTGTCCATAACAGTTCACACTCTACAAACACAGCTGGGTTAGGGTCAGATATCCAGGCCTAGCCTTATCACACTCCCTATTATCTACCCTTCTAGCTAACACCATTATCTACCCCTACTAGCTAACACCATTATCTACCCCTACTAGCTAACACCATTATCTACCCTTCTAGCTAACACCATTATCTACCCTTCTAGCTGACACCATTATCTACCCTTCTAGCTAACACCATTATCTACCCTTCTAGCTGACACCATTATCTACCCCTACTAGCTAACACCATTATCTACCCCTACTAGCTAACACCATTATCTACCCTTCTAGCTAACACCATTATCTACCCTTCTAGCTAACACCATTATCTAACCCTTCTAGCTAACACCATTATCTACCCCTACTAGCTAACACCATTATCTACCCTTCTAGCTAACACCATTATCTACCCTTCTAGCTAACACCATTATCTACCCTTCTAGCTAACACCATTATCTACCCTTCTAGCTAACACCATTATCTACCCTTCTAGCTAACACCATTATCTAACCCTTCTAGCTAACACCATTATCTACCCTTCTAGCTAACACCATTATCTACCCTTCTAGCTAACACCATTATCTACCCTTCTAGCTAACACCATTATCTACCCTTCTAGCTAACACCATTATCTAACCCGATAGGGCTCTTGTCTCCATGGGGACAGACACACAGTAGAGGATTGAGTCAGGTTCCTGAGAGAGAAACTCTTTAGTTTCTGTTCCCACACCTATCACCTGTCCTCTATGAATGACACCACACCCACCCACACACACACACACACAAACACCCACGTTAATGCCAATCACACACACACACACGCATACGCACACGCACACACACACACACACACACACACACACACGTTAATGCCAATCACACACACACACACACACGCACACACACACGTTAATGCCAATCACACACACACACACACACACACATACACACGTTAATGCCAATCACACAAGATTCAAGATTCAAGATTCAAGATTCTTTATTTGTCACGTGCATACAAGTATACAGTGAAATGCAAAAGTGACAGTGCCACAGAGTAGTGCAACAATACAATAGTTTTAAAATACAATAAAATAAAAATAGAAGTACTAAAAAATATACAGTATGGACAGTATAAACAATATGAACAGTATAACCAGTAAGCATATAAGTAAGCAATATAAATAGCAGATGGATGATTATGTGTGTGCATATGTGTTAAGATGACAGTGCATGTGTGAGTGACTTGAGGGGGGCACTGGTGGGGTCATTGTTGATGATTCTGATGGCGTGGGGGAAGAAACTCAGCCTTAGCCTCTCTGTTCTTGCTGCATGACAGCGGAGGCGTTTTCCTGACCGCAGCGGCTGGAACAGTCCATGTTTCGGGTGGTGAGGGTCCTTCATAATCCTGTAGGCTCTGGTCCTACACCTCCTGGTGTACAGGACATGGAGAGGGGGGGTTGGAGCTCCCATGGTTTTTTCTGCCAGGTGTACCACCCTGTGCAGAGCTCGCCTGTCCTGGGCCGTGCTGTTACCGTACCAGATGGTGATGTTGCCAGCCAGGATGCTCTCCACAGCTCCAGAGTAGAAGGACTGAAGGATCCTCCGGGAGACTCTGAATTTCCTCAGCTGCCTGAGATGGAACAGGCGCTGCCTTGCCTTTCCCACCAGAGAACTGATGTGGGTAGTCCAGGTCAGGTCTTCTGAGATGTGGACTCCCAGGTATTTAAAACTGCTCACCCTGTCCACAGCAGTTCCTCCGATGTCCAGCGGTGTGTAGGCCCTTAGTTTTTGTGCTCTCCCGAAGTCCACAATCAGCTCTTTTGTCTTGGAGACATTCAGGATGAGACTGTTCTCCTGACACCAGAGTGACAGGTCCGCCACCTCGTCCAGGTAGCCTTTCTCATTGTTATCTGAGATCAGCCCCACCACGACCGTGTCGTCCGCAAACTTGATGATGGAGTTTTCGCTGGACTTAGCCACACAGTCGTGGGTGTACAGGGAGTAGAGGAGGGGACTAAGGACACAGCCCTGGGGGGACCCAGTGCTCAGTGTGAGTGAGCTGGAGGTGTGTCTACCCACCCTGACCACCTGTGGCCTGGCCGTCAGAAAGTCCAGGATCCAGGCACACAGGGGAATGTTCAGTCCTAGACCACACACACACACACACACACACACACACACACATGTTAATGCCAATCACACACACACACACACACACACACACACACACACACACACACGCACCCACCCACCCACCCACCCACCCACCCACCCACACACACACCCACACACACACGTTAATGCCAATCACACACACACACACACACACACGTTAATGCCAATCACACACACACACACACACACACACACGTTAATGCCAATCACACACACACACGTTAATGCCAATCATACACCCACCCACACACACACACACACATTAATGCCAATCACACACACACACACACACGCGCACACACACACACACACCCACACACACATATACATTAATGCCAATCACACACACACACACACACACACACACACACACACACACACACACACACACACACGTTAATGCCAATCACACACACACACACACACACACACACGTTAATGCCAATCATACACCCACACACACACACACACACACACACACACACACGTTAATGCCAATCACACACACACACACACACACACACACACCTTTGTGTATGAATGCCAGCCAGGTTCTATTGCCACTGGAGAGAATAGAGAATCCCAGTCCTCAGTACTCTGCTGTACTCAAGCTATACTAAATCAGGTAAATATATGCAACAGATTTCAATTTCTTCAAACATGACTTCTCAACTATATTCAAGCTTTCAGACATGGAATAGGCAATATTTCCATACTATCATTTGAATCATTTGAATGTGTCTGTGGATCATGAGTTCTGCTCCAGGGTGAAACTGTCTTCAGCTGGTGCCGGTACCAGAGGTGGTTGGGAATCACTCCTGTGAGGATGGCCTCTGGCTATAATGGTTCATGTCTGTGGCATCCCGACGAGAGGTCCCCGGTTCAACCATGCCCTAACCCTAACTGTGAACCACTAACCCTAACCATGAACCACTAACCCTAACCATGAACCACTAACCCTAACCACCCCCCTCTGGACCCCTCCTCTCCCCCCTGCTCTGGACCCCTCCTCTGGACCTCTCCTCTGGGGCCACAGCTAATCTCTCCTCCCTGATCTGGAGCTCTCCTCTGGGACCCACAGCTCATCCCTCCAGCCTCGCTCTCTGTGGCTGGCTGAACCTCGCTGGGCCTCTACTGAACAAAGGCGCCATTGTGGGTGGAAGTATGTGGGCTCTGACAATGGCTGGACTATGGAGGCTGTGAGGCTGAAACCTACGGGACCTCACAGTGAGGCACAGCCAGCAACGGTCACTACGTCAACAGTGTACACAACTATGTCTAGTATATGTCTATACTACACTGTACATCGCAGTGGGCCGGAATAGAATATGTTTTAAATTAATTAATGTGCTTTAATGTACACCTGTAATAAGCATCGGGATCTCCAACCATCTCTGGTTGGTGAGGTAATCCCCCCCCCCTCCACCCTCCCTCCCTCTCTCCCACCTCTCTCACCCATCTCCATCAGCCCTCCTCAGATGTGTTATTGAGGTGGACGTCGGCTCCGGGCTCGGTTCTTCAGTCACCATGTCGTCCGGCCGGTATCTTCTCCACCACGGCTTGATGCTGCCCACCGTGGCCCACTCCGAGGCCAGCCTGAGACACGCCCACGCCTTAGCCGTCCACGACACCGACGTGTTCGTCGTTACTTATCCCAAATCAGGTACTTTATCTTTTTCCTCTTGTCTCTTAACTCACAGACGCGTGGTTGGAGAGTTATTTTATTATTATTTATTATTTAGCGGCAGTTTGCAGCAGGACTTGAGGTTATTGGTTGAGTGATAAAAAATACTGGGATAAAAAAAAAAGGAAAGTTATTTGGTGTTGTGGGCGTTTTTACTTTTCCTTGCGCATCCGCGCGTAAACCGTCCGGAATATCTCCGGTTTAGCACTAAAACTAAAGTCCGGACCTCGTCGGGTGTAAAGGAGGCTCCCTGCCTCCGCTGAGATGAGTTCTGATGGGAGGTATCTGGTCCACCACGGCCTGCTGTGTCCCAGAGAGACTCACTCCGAGGACAGTCTCACATTCGCCAGTGAGTTCCAAGTTAAAGACGACGACGTGTTTGTGGCTGTTTACCCGAAGTCAGGTGAGATGCTGCTGGATGAGACGTGGGATTTACAACTGGTCCTAATATGGTTATTACCGAGCTTCTGCCTTAAAGGTTTACACCATTTCAATATTCTTATGCTTTTGTGGTCGTCAAATGAGTAAACCGTGGTTTTAGAAACGTACTGGTTGGTTTCGTTCTCGGGTCGGAACTCCAACATGAATGCATTCCAGTCGTTTTGAAGCGGAAACAATTCTTCAACTAAAGTTTGTGATCCATAATTAAAGTTAAACATACACGATACATACACATACACGACTGTTAACAATCAAATATGTTATATGTTATTATAGATTAATGCTGTTTACAGTTTTACTACTGTATTTACTGTCGAAATCAGCGTGTTTTCTGACGAGGTGAAGGGAAAGATTAGTGAATGATTACAGCGGACACGTCCCAACACTTCACCTGGGACGAGTTTCCCACTGGGACCCTCCGTTCTGCTGGCTGTTTCCCACTGGGACCCTCCGTTCTGCTGGCTGTTTCCCACTCCGGAACTCGGAGGCTATCTCCGAGTATCCTACAGCTGCTGAAGGAATCAAGCCAGATAAAGGTCAGCACTGGAGGGACTAGTTTTTCTGCGTCTCGCCGCCGGGGACGGAGAACAGCGAGCCGCCCGACCGGAGCTCAGCTGTTCCGACACGCTGGGGAATGTCAAACATGCGCTCCTGGAACAACACCTGGCCTGATCTCAACACACGTGTTTCATTTTTATTTCGCCTGAGAATATGCGAAATGTAAATGAATGCCTAGCGCCATTACACGAAAGTGCAGAGCACACAAATCAAATCAAACCAAAGTTTATGGATCAAATACACGATATACAGGATATGGTGCAATGAAATGTAGGTTTGCTTTAGGGCTAGCAACTCCTGAACAATGCAATAATCAACAATTAACAATGCCATGCAATATAATAATAATAATAATAATAATTTAAAAACAATAACATAAATAAATGGCATAGTAATTGGCAGCAGAAAGTCAACAATAATGGGAGTAGCAACAGCACGCGTGTGTAACAGAGTAAATGGAATAGATCCCTGAGGTTGCTGTTGGTGTCCAGGCACCACGTGGATGCAGGAGATCATCCCCCTGCTCCTGAACGGAGGGGACCTGACTCCGGTGACCACCATCCCCAACTGGGACCGGGTCCCCTGGCTGGAGGAGACCCGAGCTGCCCTGGTCCTAGACCAGCTGACCTCCCCCCGCGCCATGGTCTCCCACCTGCCCTACAGCCTCATGCCCCCCTCCTTCCTCTCCTCCAAGGCCAAGGTACACCCCCCCTCCTCTCCTCCAAGGCCAAGGTACACCCCCCCTCCTCTCCTCCAAGGCCAAGGTACACCCCCCCTCCCCTCTCCTCCAAGGTACTCCTCTCCTCCAAGGCCAAGGTACACCCCCCCTCCCCCTTCCTCTCCTCCAAGGTACACCCCCCCTCCTCTCCTCCAAGGTACACCTCTCCTCCAAGGTACACCCCCCCCCCCCCCTCTCCTCCAAGGCCAAGGTACACCCCCCCTCCCCCTTCCTATCCTCCAAGGCTAAGGTACACCCCTCTCTCCCTCCCTCCCCCCTCCTCTCCTCCAAAGCCAAGGTGTTAAACAGCCCTTAGTTCCATCCATGTGTGTTGTACAGGCTAACAGGGCTGGTGTTTGTGACCTCCAGGTGATCTACGTCACCAGAAACCCCAAAGATGTCATGGTGTCCTCCTTCCACTTCCACCAGATGGCCAGCTTCCTGGACGACCCCGGGACCTTCCAGGAGTTCATGGACAAGTTCCTGTCAGGGCAGGGTGAGGCTTCCTATCTGAGTGAACCATGAATGAGTGTGTGTGGGTTTGATTGGCATTAACGTGTGCTGTTGGTGAGTGTGTGTGTGTGTGTGTGTGTGTGTGTGTTGTGATTGGCATTAACATGTGCTGTGTGTGTGTGTGTGTGTGTGTGTGTGTGTCTGTGTGTGTGTGTGTGTGTGTGTGTGTGAGACAGTGCTGTTTGGGAAGTGGACGGACCATGTGAAGAGCTGGAGGAACCCAGAGCTGGGGGAGAGGATTCTGTACATCACCTATGAAGAGATGGTCCAGGTGAGCAGAACCAGAACCAGAGACACACGGACACAACAGAGAGGCTAGGGGAGGCTGGCGGAGGCTAGGGGAGGTCGGCGGAGGCTGGTGGAGGCTAGGGGAGGCTGGTGGAGGCTAGGGGAGGCTGGCGGGGGCTAGGGGAGGCTGGCAGAGGCCTGGGGAGGTCGGTGGAGGCCTGGTGTAGAGGCTATCCACCTCTACACCAATCAAATGCTTACAAATCCATTTAAACATTTACATCCAGTGTCTGTCTGTTTCTCTTTGTCTGTCTGTGTTTGTGTCTGTTTGTGTGTGTCTGTGTCTATGTCTGTCTGTTTGTATGTGTCTGTTTGTGTGTGTCTGTGTCTATGTCTGTTTGTGTGTGTGTCTGTGTGCGTGCGTGTCTGTCTGTCTGTGTGTGTGTGTGTGTGCGTCTGTGTTTGTGTGTCTGCGTGCGTGTCTGTGTGTGTGTCTACAGGACCTCCGGGGGGCGCTGGTGAGGTTCTCCAGGTTCTTAGGCCGCAGCCTGAGTGAGGAGGCGTTGCAGCGCGTGACGGAACACTGCTCCTTCAGCAACATGAAGACCAACCGCATGTCCAACTACTCCCTGGTGCCCCAGGACATCATGGACAGCAGCAAGTCTCCCTTCCTCAGGAAAGGTAGAGGGACACGTAGCAGAGGGGGTTAGGACTCACACTCTGGTGGCAGGGTAGCCCTGTCTGTGACCTCTGTAGTCCTGCCTGGGACCTCTGTAGCCCTGCCTGTGACCTCTGTAGCCCTGTCTGTGACCTCTGTAGCCCTGTCTGTGACCTCTGTAGCCCTGCCTGGGACCTCTGTAGCCCTGCCTGGGACCTCTGTAGCCCTGCCTGTGACCTCTGTAGCCCTGTCTGTGACCTCTGTAGCCCTGTCTGTGACCTCTGTAGCCCTGCCTGGGACCTCTGTAGTCCTGCCTGGGACCTCTGTAGCCCTGCCTGGGACCTCTGTAGCCCTGCCTGGGACCTCTGTAGCCCTGTCTGTGACCTCTGTAGCCCTGCCTGGGACCTCTGTAGCCCTCGTACCTCCAGTATGACCTCTGGGTCGAAGGCTTTACGTCTGTGGCGTCCATGCGGGAGGACCCCTCGCTGGTTACACACACAGACCCCAAACCACCCTGAGAGGGGGAGAGAGGGAGGGAGACCGAGAGGGAGGGAGACCACCCTGGCACCTGGTTATATTACTGGACAACTTTATTGCTCACAGTGAAGCCAGAATCTGTATAAGCAATTAAATAGTCTCTGCCTCTTTGAATTGATCTGTCCTAGTAAATCTCTCCCCCCCCCTCTCTCTCAGGGATTTCTGGGGACTGGAAGAATCATTTCAGCCCTGAGCAGGAAGCCAGGTTCACGGCTGTGGTGAAAAAGGAGATGGAGGAAGTGAGCGTTGCCTTCCCCTGGGACCAGGAGTGACATGACACTACAGCTGAGTTACGACAGGAGAAACACACACACTCTCTACAGGCATCTGACCTTCACACACACACACACACACACACACCATTTCAACACTTCTCACACTCACAAATGTGGAAAAGCCCTCTTCTAAAGACTTCTTCACCCCCACTACCCCCCTATACAAGTTTCTCCTGTTAATAAAAAAAAAAAAAAGATTACTTTATCTTATGATGACTGATGGATAGATGATTCACTTACTTAAACAAATGTATTTGTTGTAAGTCGCTTTGGATAAAGGCGTCTGCTGAATGCCATAAATGGAAAATGTAAATGTAAAATAAGAGGCTGAGATAGAAAAAGACTGTTTTACAGTGCTGTACTGTACACACAACCTTATTCTCCCGGAAGTTTCAGTGTCAACTCACTAGCTATCCGGTTCTTACTCACCAACACAAACAAACTAACTTCCTTATGCTGCAGAAACAGACTCCTGCTCTCCTCTCCACACTGTCCAGGCTGAAGACAGCAGCTGAACACAGCTGCAATCCAGACCAAGCACCACATAGGACGCTCAGTAGTCCAGAACGTCACATGTGGCCAGCTGGCCTGATGGTGTGTACCGTATGCTGTGGTTATTCTGTGGCTGAACTAACTCATAGTTTCACATTGAACTGGTTGTTGAAGAACTATTAGGCTACATTACACTGAGGTCCAGACACTTGTGATCTCCCGCCTTGACTACTGCAACACACTCTTGGCCGGTCTCCCCGCCTCCTCCATCAGACCTCTGCAGCTCATCCAGAACGCTGCCGCCCGTCTGGTGTTCAACCTCCCTAAATTCTCCCATGTCACCCCCCTCCTCCACACCCTCCACTGGCTCCTGGTAGCAGCTCGCATCAGATTCAAGACCCTGGTGCTCGCCTACCGGGCAGCAAAGGGAACAGCCCCTCCCTACTTGCAAGCAATGGTCAGCTTCCCACTGCTGTCAGGACTGCAGAGTCACTACCTATCTTCCGCCGTAGATTGAAGACCCATCTCTTCAGGCTACATCTTGACTGTCCCTCCTAAAGACCTCTTCATCCCCACTACCCCCCTGTACAGTTTCTCTACTGTAAATAAAAAAAATTAAAAAAGTAATTCTTCTAGCATTGTGTCTGCCATTGGCCCCTGGTCCAGCATAGATTTGTTGTTCTTATGATGACTGATGGATAGATGATTCACTTACTGAGACAAATGTATTTGTTGTAAGTCGCTTTGGATAAAGGCGTCTGCTAAATGTCTAAAATGAGCCGTCTAGTGATTCAAGCCCATGTCTTTATCAACGTACTGGTCTATATAACCTCATACTGGTCTATAACCTCATACTGGTCTATATAACCTCATACTGGTCTATAACCTCATACTGGTCTATAACCTCATACTGGTCTATATAACCTCATACTGGTCTATAACCTCATACTGGTCTATAACCTCATACTGGTCTATATAACCTCATACTGGTCTATAACCTCATACTGGTCTATAACCTCATTAGAAATGTCTGGTCTAAAAACAGGATCTCATTGATGCAGTTTAATGCAAATGTTCACAACAGGAGGTGGGGGGGGAGTTCTGGGGGACAGAGGAGGTGGGATAGAACAGGAGGTGGGGGGGCAGAGGAGGTGGGAGAGGACAGAGGAGGTGGGGGGACAGAGGAGGTGGGGGGGCAGTCCTGAGGGACAGAGAAGACTCTGGCTGTTATTCTGAAGCCCTCTTGTCAACCTCACGGGCCATTTGACATAAAGCACACGGCTCGCAGAAGATGTTCTCACACCAGTCTGACAGAATGTTGCCCTAGAGAGGGAGAGAGAGAGAGAGGGAGAGAGAGAGAGGGAGGGAGGGGGAGAGAGAGAGAGAGAGGGGGATGGAGAGAGGGAGAGAGAGAGAGAGGGGGAGGGAGAGAGAGAGAGAGAGAGGGGGGGATGGAGAGAGGGAGAGAGAGAGGGAGGGGGATGGAGAGAGGGAGAGAGAGAGAGAGATTGTTAGGACCACTGCTTGGTCCCATTATCAGTTTAAAAACAAAAAAAGTGCTAATTTCTAATTGCTTTTTCTGAAAGCAATACAATGGCCAGGATGAGGAAAATGACAGATATGGCTTCATTTGTTGAATTTTGAGTTAATTTGATTAAACAATATTGTAGTCCAAGATTTACTCAAAATGTACTGTGCAAAATGTACTGAAATGTGTGATTCTGACTGTTAATTACTATATTTTTTGTTGTGTGTGACCAGTGTCTCCCTGAAAGACTCAAAGACTCACCAATTTACAGCCACAACCAGCAACATAAACACTTTGCATACCTGAATATTATACCTCTCCCTCATGTTGGTCCTTAACAAGGCGGAATACCCTGGGATCTGAGGGAGGAGGAAACACTCTCCATACTTCTCTGCCAGCTGGCAGCCCAGGATGGGTGGGCAAAAGAATCCGAGGAGGCCTGGTGGGGATGAATGAATAGAGAAGTGAATGAGAAGCGTTTTAAATATCAGGCCATTCAATTGTATAATAGTTAACATGATGCAGTGGCCAAATTCAGTATCCATATAAGAAGCTATAGCATAGGCTGCAACTCTCTGACTGACATGTCCGTCGGTCCGCACAGCAGTCCATCAGCCCGGTGCTCCAGCCCGTCGTCGGGCCAGCCTGGCCAGGGAGTGCTCGGACTTGGGATCCGGGTTGGGTCGTGTTAGTACTCGGCTCGTCAAAGACGTTACACATGCTTCTGCAACAACACACGTCTCAGTTGAACGGCTGGTTTCTGGTTTAGCTACAGATAGGAACTAAGTAGGTAGCTAGCGAACGTAGCTCTTAGCTACTCTACGCTAATTTGGTTGGATTCTCATCATAATCGAAAATCACATTTTCATCTGCTTATTATTTTTTTTAAAAGCTATACATTTACTTTATAACGTTTACCTTTTTCTTTTGTGAATTAGTTTTATCCAAACTGAGATAATAGTGTTATTAGCTAGAAGGTGGCTTACCTGGTCTAACGGTTAGGCTGAGGAATCTTTCGTTGCTAGGAAACGGAATCAGAGGCGACTTCAAACTGCGTTCAAATCTAAACTCATCGTCATCACCACCATCACCATCATTACCATCATCATCACCATCATTGTGGGTCTGTATTTTGTTCAGTTATAATCAGCTCTTGTTTTTTCAAGGCAAAATGCTCAGCTTCATAGGACTTCTACATTACAAAAGTCGTTTTATGTTAGATTGACCTAGAGAAACAAAAAATCTATGTTGGACCAAGGCTAACTCACTGTCTCACTGTCTCACTGACTCACTGACTCACTGTCTCACTGACTCACTGTCTCACTGACTCACTGTCTCACTGTCTCACTGACTCATAAATCATATGAAGCCATCAGATGTTTTTTTACATGTTGTTTTATTCAGAGGTATGTTTCCTCTCACTGCATCTGGTGTTTGAGTTCTCTGGCCATCTGACACAGAGCACACTGTCCGCAGAACATGTGCACCGTCCAGTCGTCCACAACGCTGCCCTTCAGGAGGGGAGGAGGGGGAGGAGAGGGGGAGACACTGGTCACACACAACACTGTTGTCAGCCTTTAAGGCTGGGCCTACTGCTAACTTCAAGTGACGTGGTTTGGGTCTAGAAGGTGCCATCAGTTTCAATTACTTTCAAATAAAAATGGTTCAGTTACTACTTTAGCAAAATATGCAAGGAAAGCTTTTTCTCAAAAATGTACCTAGTGTGTATTTCTCTTGCAGTATAAATTCACATGAATCAAAATCATATAGCCCCATGTACTGTCAGCCCAAGCTGTCTGAGCTGGTCGTGAAGTTCCTGAGGCCTGTATCAGGTGTTGGTGTTTAGGTGTGTAACAGTCATAGTTCCTGAGGCCTGTATCAGGTGTTGGTGTTTAGGTGTGTAACAGTCATAGTTCCTGAGGCCTGTATCAGGTGTTGGTGTTTAGGTGTGTAACAGCTGTAGTTCTCACTGGGATGTTGTATCTCTGCCTCATCCCTGAGCGCATCATGGCCATAGACATAGGCAGCAGGGGGAGACAAAAGCATTCCCCATAGCGCTCAGCCATCTGGCAGGCTAGCACCATCGGGCAGAAGGCACCACACAGGCCTGGAAGACACAACAACATAAACATTTTCAAACTTTAATCTTTAACAATTTATGTTTCCTGACTGTGCTTTCTATCTATTCTTGTTCTCTCCATGTAATGTTGTGTCTTTGAGTACTGAGAAAAGCGCTCTACAAAAGAAATGCATTTGTATTACTATTATTATTACTTATTACTTTAGCTTGAATATGTTAGCATTGCTTTTGACATGGTAAGGTATGGATCAGTGTTTTGTGTCCATTCCAGCCCCGACTCACAGACTTTCTTGTCCAGGCAGCAGTCTAACATCTGTGTGTCCCACTTGGACTGTTTAGTGACCACCGTCACTGCTGCAGGCTTTGATTGGTTGACCACCACCACAGCCGCAGGCTTTGGTTGGCCCGTTACTGCTCTGTCATATCCAGACCTGCTGACTGGAACAGAGATGTAGTTAAAATATGGGATTAAGGCCACAATCATCATGACATTACCTATTGCATGTCTTCACAAGTGGACTCATGCTAAGCACAGGACATATTTAATGCACATTGTATATGAAACCTGAGGTCCTCAGTTGGGTCAAATGATTGGTATAATTACACATAATTTATACAGGCACTCAAATATCTGATTGATAATTAATTCTGAATTGAAAGTAGTGATCAAGAAGTTGGCCAATTTAATGAGACAGTTTAGGCCTATTTAATATCTACTGATGCTAATATCACCTTAGAGCTGTGCTTCTTCCAGCCTGTAACTGATACTTGTGTATGTGTGTGTGTGTATATGCAATATGTGTCTTGGGTGTCTTGGATAATAGCTGTTGTAAAAAACGGACAATAAAGATTGTTTTGTTTTGTTTTGTTTTGTCAGTTATTGGCTCGGAGTCCTGCTGAGAGTTTTTAGAGTTAGGCTTATTATGTATTTATCCAACTATGTATGGTTAACAGTAGGATTAGAGTAGTAGCCTGATGTGATGTTCGATCTAGGGCAGGTATTTGTTAATGTACCAGCATTAGATAACATTAGGATTAGCCTGGGCCTGTATGTTGGCCTCTACAAAACAAAACAAAACAATCTTTATTGTCCGTTTTTTACAACAGCTATTATCCAAGACCGTTTAGTCCGTTGGATCAGGACCGGTGACCGCACTCGTTCACATCACCGGGAATTACATTCATTATCAGATGTACTTGGTCTGAGAAAATGTCAGTTTGATTTTCAAACTAAATACGTTCTAACTACCATCTAACTGCCAACGCTAAAGCCACCATCTCGACTCAGACATCGAGGTTTCTCTAGTATCTGTTTCTGCCGTTTCTTCTCCTCACATTAAAAACACAACCGGGCAGGTTCTGCTGCTCACACCGAGTTACTGTACGAGTTCAGCAGCTTCTCTGAACATTTATCGATTTAGTTTAGTTTTTACCTTCGTTTCTCTCCATGTTACTGTGTGTCGGTAACTGTCTGAAGTTGATGTGAATTATGTTCTTAGAACGTGAGACGAAATTGAATGTAAACATTCGTGATTGGTGAACTGGCCAGAGGTCGTTATGTTCTTATTGTATTGCATCGATTGATATTGTCAAGCTTGTTCTTCTGAATATATTGAAAATATGTATTTTAAATGTAAATATAAATTGCATTCATTTAGGCTACTTGAAAAAGAAATGCAAAATGTAGACTATTATATTGTAACGTTTTCATTATATTTAATTTAGGTGTAGGCAGGCTAATGAAAACATTTGTCTCTAAATTAAATTAATTCAAAAAGTATAGGCCCATGTCTTCATTGTCAGTGATGTTTAAACCATTTTGGAAACACAGCAAACAACTAAATGAATGTAGTCTAAATAAAGTTGAATAGACAAACATAATGCACAATGACAATG
This sequence comes from Argentina silus, assembly GCF_951799395.1. NCBI lineage: Eukaryota > Metazoa > Chordata > Actinopteri > Argentiniformes > Argentinidae > Argentina > Argentina silus. The sequence continues at coordinate 1,764,117 of NC_139664.1, read as the reverse complement.
GTTCTTTGGGAGTATTTAGAATGCTATCATATGATTGAATAACAGGGAGTACAAACATCTGTCTGCTATATTGCTGCCATTTTTCTTGGGTTTCCGTTTAGGATGTTTCTTCCAAACATATCCAGTCTGTCATTTTACACACATCATTAAGCTGGCTGCCTGGCTGTGATAGTTTTAGTTTCCAACCAAATGTTTGTGATTGTGAGGAGCAACAGGAAAAGCAGTGTTTTATGAATGAAGATCTGTCCATTTTCTTCTCTGCCCGTTGCCGTTTCTCATGAGTAAATGCTTTACAACGTTAACTGATGGTAAAGTACCATAGAACCATATCTGATGTCAGACAATCATCCTATGTTCATGTTTTAGCAGATTACATAATA
>NC_139664.1:1751237-1758737 GCF_951799395.1 Argentina silus | reverse complement strand
TCTCCAGAAGACTTGCAGGATCTTCCCCCTTCTCCAGAAGACTTGCAGGATCTTCCCCCTTCTCCAGAAGACTTGCAGGATCTTCCACAGACGCAACAGGAGTTTGGGACAGTTCTTGTACACTTTGTACGAGGTGCTGCTTGGTCCTGGAGCAGAGCTTGCCCTTGCTTTGCGGACGACCTCTCTGACTTCCTTCAGCTGCAGATCTGACATGTCGAACTGCACATCTGGTTCAGGGGGTCTATTAGGATGTTGCTCTCTCCAACTCCTGCTCTCTTTCAGGGTCGCTGCATGATTGCTTCAGATGTTGGTCTATGTCTCCCTGTGAGCAGGCCAGTTTCCCACTGCGCTTCTGCCTTAGCAACTCCTTGGTGAACTTGAAGGGGTTGGCGATAAAGGCAGCACCTTTCGCGACGCCGCCTTCGATGCCACTCTGCCTGGCGGAGGACCCTGATCTTCTTTCGTAGGATGTACCAGCTGGGCCAAGCCAATGCGTTCTTCTTCTCCTGCCTCCTTATACTGGGACTTCAGCGTTTTCATCTTCTGCCTGATGTGGATCCTTTCTTCTCCTCTTCTCCAAACCGTTCAGCTGCGATGCTGACAATGATTGTTGTCACGGCTTGTAGCTTCCTCCCTTCACCGTTGACTCCAGAATTTGGTTGACGTCTTCATCAGACTGATTCCACAGTGAAGTCATGTTAGCTGCAGGCCCTTTGATCCGCCTCCTCTTAGACTTGATGTTAGAGGGATTAGTTTGCAACAATTGGAGGTTCAGGGCGCTATGGGGTGATTCCAGGCCTGTCACCTCCTGCGTCTCACTAGGTTGGACACCTGTGTGTTGTCCTGCTCCTGTTCCCACCAGACACTTCATCCTCGCTTGGTGGATCTTTCACGATCGTTCTTGCAGATTTTGCCTCATTCACACTGCTTGCTCGCCATCGTTTGTTTGTTGCCTGGGTTTGATGCCGTTACGTCCGTCCGACTGGGGTGCTCATCTTCCCCCCCTCTTGGGCACCCTTGGGGATATCTTTCCATTAGATTCATCGTAGCTTTTGTGGGAGTCCTCCTCACAGAGGACACAGATTGGGTTGCCAACCCATTCTGCCTCGGTCGCTGTCTCTCCGAGCTGTCAAAGGCCTCTTCCAAGCGATCTTCCCATGGGACTGTCAGCTCCAGCAGCACAGCTTGCTTGGTGGACTCAGACACAAGGACAAGGTCTAGTCGCAGGGTGGTGACTGCAATATGGTTGGGGAACTTCAGCTGCCGTTCGAGGTCCACCAACAGCTGCCAGTTCCTTGCAGAGATCAGGATGCCTGCAGATGTTCTTTTGGCGGGTTTTGGCTGCTCCCCAGCTCTGACAAAGGCCTGCTTGGAGGGTCGGGACCACTTCGCCCACTCAACTCCTGCACTGATGTCTTCAGGATCATGATCATGCCTCCATCGGTACCGAGGATGGGCTCCAGGGGTCCTTGCTTGGAGCACAGTGGGCACACTGGCCTTGCCCCATGTGTGCAGATTTGATGGGCTGGGAAGCACATCGTACACTGCCTGGACCAGGAGTTTGATGCGGTGTGGCTCGGCTTTCCAAAGCTCAGCCCAGGTCACTTTCCTCTCGACCACATTCTCCCATCTTGTCCGAGCTTCCTGTTGCTTCATTCCCATCGACTTGCAGGTTCTCATCTCCTCCATGATTGCTCTCAACCTCCTCCTGAACTAGGCGGCGCCTGTCCTTTCCTTTGATGGTGTTCATTTGGGGAGTTGGAAAGGATCCTAGCCCAGCTCGGCCTCGTGTGACCACTCCCACCAGCCTCTTGTGACGCAGCCTTGCCTCTGCTTCCTGAACAGCTTCCCCTGCCCTCCACTTCCTGCCAGTCCTCACTTGGATCCCTGCTTTAGCCACCTTCAGATCACAGTCCCTGTACTGTACCACTTCTCTGGCTCTTGTTACCTCCCAGGTAGACTGGATGACCAGCACCGAGTTGACCTTACCCTACCCTACCCTACCCTACCCTACCCTACCCTACCTGAATCTACCCTACCCTACCCTACTCTACCCTACCTGAATCTACCCTACCCTACCTGAATCTACCCTACCCTACCCGAATCTACCCTACCCTACCTGAATCTACCCTACCCTACCTTACCCTACCCTACTCTACCCTACCCTACCTGAATCTACCCTACCCTACCTGAATCTACCCTACCCAAATCTACCCTACCTTACCCTACCTTACCCTACCCTACCCTACCTGAATCTACCCTACCCTACCTGAATCTACCCTACCATACCCTACTCTAACCTACCCTACCCTACTCTACCTGAATCTACCCTACTCTAACCTACCCTACTCTAACCTACCCTACTCTAACCTAACCTACCCGAATCTACCCTACCCTACCCGAATCTACCCTATCCTACTACCCTACCTTAACCTACCTTAACCCTAACATACTCTAAAACAACCTAACCTAACCTGACCTGACCTGACCTGACCTGACCAGACCTAACCTAACCTGACCTGACCTGACCTGACCTGACCTGACCTGACCTGACCTGACCAGACCTAACCTAACCTAACCTAGAAGGAGGGAGAGAGAGGGAGGGAGGAGGGAGAGAGAGGGAGGGAGGAGGGAGAAGGAGGGAGAGAGGAGGGTGTGTAGTAGCCACAGATGGGACTATAGAGCACGCTCCCCAGTAATGGTCATAATGACAGGCGTTGGTCATCGCTGTGATAGGTGGCCTCAGCGGACATGCTGGCTCTCTATTGGCCGTCGGACCATGGGCTGGGGCCTAACTGTCAGCTATCAGTGTGGAGGTGCTGGGAAGGCTGGCTGATAAAACCCAGAGTGTGGGTGGGTGTGTCTGTGTGTGTGTGTGTGTGTGTGTGTATATGTGTGTGTGGCTGAGTGTGTGTGTGTGTGTGTGTGTGTGTGTGTGTGTGTGTGTGTGTGTGTGTGTGTTTATCACCATGCCACAGTGACAGTCCCATGTTTTACCCTGTGGCCAGTAGTTCTGCTGGGGAGGGAGCCGTCCTGATGTTAGTACAGTGTGATATTAGCGGTGATATTAGTGGTGATATTAGTGGTGATATTAATGGTGATATTAGTGATGATATTAATGGTGATATTAGTGGTGATATTAGTGGTGATATTAATGGTGATATTAATGGTGATATTAGTGGTGATATTAGTGGTGATATTAGTACACATGGTGATGTTAGTGTTCGGCCTAAGATTCTGCTGTCCTTGTGTGTGGGCTAGGGTTAGGGTTAGGGTTAGGGCTGAACTGCCTCTCCTCCATGCCTCACTCAGCCTCCTCGGCGTCCAGCTCAGTAATCTGTCTTGTCAGTGGATCATGTGGTAAAAGATTTAATTTGAGTCCCAGATGACTTTGATTGAAGCTCATTGAGGATAAACAGCAGGATGTCCACTATCAAAGGAGAGATTGAGCACCACGGTGCTCAGGCAGTCTGATTGGTGCTAGATAGGCAGATTGCAGGGTTTATGCTGGGAATGTGTGTGTGTGTATCTTTTACCTCTACCTTTGAAGTGTAGATGTGAATCTTTGTGATGTGTTTGGTTCCACCAGTGGTTTGATCCAGAGTGGTGACGGAGGGGAAGGATGGACAGAGAGAGAAAGAGAGACAGAGACAGAGAGAGAGAGACAGAGAGAGAGAGAGAGAGAGAGAGAGAGAGAGACAGAGAGAGAGAGAGACAGAGAGAGAGAGAGAGAGAGAGAAAGACAGAGAGAGAGAGAGAGAGAGAGGAATGACCACAGCTCTGGAGGAATGACCCCAGCCTGGAGGAATGACCCCAGCCTCTACTTCAGAGGTTCCAGGGTAGATCTGAGACAAGTACAGCAGGGGAGGTTGGTGGAGGTAGAAATGGGAGGCTCTCCTGCCCTCCACCCCTATAGGCCTCCTGCTCTGATGTCAGACCACAGTCAGAGAGAGGAGGCAGGAGAGAGGATCCTTTGGAAGGTTGCAAACCCTCAGTTTGTTAAAGGGAATTAAATATGTGTTATGGGACACAGAACATTTACATTAGAATAATGAAACAGTAACGATTGAATCAGAATAAACTCCATGATAAATCAGTGTGAAATTACAGATCATCGGTAAATAAAAAGGAATTTCATTTTCCTTCCTGGCCTCTGGCCTCTAGCTAGCTCGCTACCGTAGCTAGCTACATATCAGCGTCATTTACTCAAATGTTAGCTAATGTTAGCTAATGTTAGTTAGCTCCTTAAATTGCATAAGGAGCTATTGTGTACAACTAGCTTATGAAATACATTTTTATTTGAACAACTAGTAGATCATAAGAGGTGTACTACAGGCCTATCTCCCCATGGGTTAGGGTTAGGGTTAGGGTTAGGGTTAGGGTTAGGGTCCCTGTCTAGTTTACTGCCAACTGGTGGAGATATATTATAACTGCATAACATTAAACTGTATGGAGCCTAACATACCAGGTTAGGGTTAGGGTTAGAGCCTAACATACCAGGTTAGGGTTAGGGTTAGGGTTAGAGCCTAACATACCAGGTTAAGGTTAGGGTTAGGGTTAGAGCCTAACATACCAGGTTAAGGTTAGGGTTAGGGTTAGAGCCTAACATACCAGGTTAGGGTTAGGGTTAGAGCCTAACATACCAGGTTAGGGTTAGGGTTAGGGTTAGAGCCTAACATACCAGGTTAAGGTTAGGGTTAGGGTTAGAGCCTAACATACCAGGTTAGGGTTAGGGTTAGAGCCTAACATACCAGGTATATACACTGTACCGTCCTCAAGTTCAAAGGACACAAAGCTATTTTAGAATTAGTATATAGATATATGGAAATCTTTTTTAAATTATGATTTTCATTATTTGCCTGTTTTAAATGTGTCCGTTTTTTATTATCAGAGGATGCATCATATATATGCCATTTAACTGACGCTTTTATCCAAAGAGACTTACATTACAGTGAGTTCATACATTTCAGTATAGATGGTCCCAGCAGGAATCAAACCCACAACCTTAGCGTTATTAGCACCATGCTCTACCAACTGAGCCACAGAGGACCACATATCATCACGATCTGAGGAATACAGCAAGATTACTGGAAAAGACCAAGACATCCTCTAGTTCTACACAGGTCTGTGTGTTGGTGTTTAAATTCAGCACAGCTAGGTCTGTGTGTTGCATGTGAGCAGCATTTCAGTGTCAGATAAGGTCATTTGTCATTGGCTTAGAAACATGACTCTTTGTGTAATAAATGACACATCCTGTTAACATTGGACTCCAGAGTGATCTGATCTTGCAGTCATGTTTCTTAATTTTGTATAATTTCATGAAGTAGTTTTGATATATTGAACTACTTCTTCAAAGTAGCTTTAGTTTGACAAACTATATTTCTCTCAAGGGTAGCTCTAGTATAGTTTAACTTCTTCAATTGTAAAGTAATTGGTAATTCGGTTAACTACATTTTCTGAGTAGCTTCTCCAACACTGAATACCACTCCAAAAATATTACTAATACAAATGATTATGGACCAACTGCCACTTATCTATACGTGACCAGTGGACAGGCAGGGGGCCGCGGTGGCGCCTGTATTCATCTTACCCGGTCGGGCTGGAGGAGAAGGGAGGAAGGGGGGGGGTGGTTGGACAGGGGGAGATGGGAGGAGGGGGGGGGGGGGGGGGGGGGTGGGGAGCGGTCAGAGATTTGGGAGATAGTGGGGTTCCTGTATGTCTCCCTCGTTCTCCCCTCGTGGCCTATATAACCGGAAAGCGCGTGTCTCCGTCACTGTGGTAGTTGGCGCGCAGCAGCACGAGGCAGGTGTCAGGACTATCCGCTCCGCTCAGCGAGGACGCGCAGGGAGACGGAATAACCAAAGCGCAGACAGGAGGAGAAAGCGACGAGCAGGTTGATAGGAGAAAGCGAGGTAGACGGGAGAAAGCATTCTACCTGTGTTCTACTTCCCCCAGCCTCCCGCAGGTAGACGGGAGAAAGCGACGCGCGGGTAGACGGGAGAAAGCGACCCGCAGGTAGACGGACTAAGCCAGGCGCAGGCAGACGGACTAAGCCAGGCGCAGGTAGACGGACTAACCCAGGCGCAGGTAGACGGACTAACCGAGGCGCAGGTAGACGGACTAACCCAGGCGCAGGTAGACATGGCGCAGCCGATGCTGATCTTGAGAATGAGCGCGCTGATGCTGGCTCTGCGTTCAGCAGGTAAGAACAGTCAGACTCCGCAGGACACGGAATCAGGGTTATAGGCTGTTTTTTTTTGATTATTTAGGAATGATAATCACTGATTACAGTATAAATCATTACTATTATTCATTTGTTGTTGCCATATAATATGATTTTGTGTATTATTATTATTATTATTATTATTATTATCCTGTGCTTATTTGTTAAATGCTATTTCAATAAGCATTTGTCAATGTAATAATTTTAACAAGATCTGTGGAAACCAACTTTTCACTGCTCTCACTTCAGCTTCTTCCTCCAGAACAGAAGGATTATTAGAAAGAGTTGTTCATTCTCTACAGTTCACACAATGATCTGGGGTTATTTGGGTCTTATTTCAAATGAAATGTTTATTATAATATCATATATCTGTTTGTCCCAGAGTGGATGGACACTCTAATGACTTACTTCATGGAAATTGGAAGTGCTGTTGAAATATCAACCAACCTGAATATATGAACATGACTCTGCAGCCTCCTACTGTCCTGTAGCATTCTCTCTGGGAATGATATGTAATATAATATAATATAATATGATAGAACAGAATAGAATAGAATAGAATAGAATAATGACCCAGAACCTTTAGCTCAGTGTCTGTTCTGACTGCAGACCTTTGGTATGGCAGGGTTCGTCTCTGACATGGAAGACCCAAACGTCTACCATTAGACCAAGAGGACTTACTTGAGTGTGTCTCACACAGGACTACCTCATCATGAGACTGTATACGCCTATCATAACTATATACATACATCATACAGTGGAGGCCGGTGGACGTAGAAATCGGAGGACGGGCTCATTGTAATTCTAATGAGGATAGGTGATATGGGGCCAGCCATTGGTAGGTCGCTGGTTCGATCCCCACCCCAGGAGGGAGCCGGATGTGAGCTGGTGACTGGAGGGTTGTGCCCTTGAGCAAGGCACTTCACCCCTAACTGCTCCAGGGACGCCGAACTACGGCTGACCCTGTGCTCTGATGTCCCTGTGCATGTGTGTTCAATAGATAACACATTAAATAACTGCTCAGTCACCTTTCAGTAGTCATTGGGGGTAGGAGGCAAGGAAAGGGCCTAAGGAGGCAAGGGAAGGACACAAGGAAAGGAAGCCAGCTGGGACTCGGCAATAGGCCACAATACAGGAAGGAGTAGAGAGCTGCACAGGAAGTCAGCAACTGCCAAGGTTCCTGATAGTGACTTCCTGTACGCCTGTCAGCGTGCTGCACTCAGGCCCACTGGGAGACATGGTGTCTACTGGGTCGGGTGGTCTACTGGGTCAGGTGG
>NC_139664.1:1730786-1743286 GCF_951799395.1 Argentina silus | reverse complement strand
TTGAACCCTTACCTGTGAGGAGGCAGAGCAGAGCGAACACACAGAGATCCAGAGTGAGTTGAGACACCATGTTGACCATGTAGAAGGTCTCAAACCCTCCACCTCTCCTCTGGGGACTGTGGAGGCGTATGGATTTCATCATCATTTTGTCTCTGTCTTACTCAGAAATGACGGCCGACTTCTGTTTCTGTGAGGACCGTCACATCCTACAGCCAGTAGCTGCTGTTATGTAGGTTAAAAAACAGGAAGTTGACCCAGACTCCACTGTTCTTGTTCTACTCCCCAACTTCATATTGATGAATGTGTCTCTGTTGGGTCAACAGTTGTCTTACAGGGGATCAGGTACTTGGCTGAAGTTGTTAATGATTTCCTTACAGCATAAAGCTACTTCTCCCATTCTAGTGAATCTCTACTTACTTACTTAGTACTACTACTACATGTTAACTCTCATCACTCAACAGTTCAACTCACAATCAATAAAGCCATTTTTGTTGTTGTAACTATCTGAATATTTTAGATGACTTAGGTATTGATGTTTGTAGTAAGCAGTCATGTTGTCTGTCACATGGCCAGTACTACAACGCAATGTTTTTCTGTTGAGTGAAATTCTTGTGAAATGAATGGTGTTATTAATTTTTCATTAGATGTTTTGATGCACTGATTTGCTTTTGTGACGTATTCTATGTTTAGAGAGTTCTTGTGCATTTAGCTAAATAAATGTTGTTGGTAAACATGTTAACTGTTTTAAAGAGTTGAAAACTGTTTCAAGAAGTGTGTTCAACAAGGCAGAGCCTGATCTGACCGCCAGGCTAGAGTAATCAACCAAAGATAAGGCAGAGCCTGATCTGACCGGCAGGCTAGAGTAATCGACATGGAAAGCAAGATGTGAGCATCATCAATCAATAAGGGGCCATATGAACAAGACACGTGACACTTTCATATTTTGCTGAAAGATATTTAATATTGCTCAAGTTAAACAGAAAAACAGATTCCTTAAAAACCAATCAAGACCTGAGACACCAGAGAGATCCACTTTATTTTAGATTAGACTGCCACCAGGTGGTCACAAAGCTCTTTTATTTATTTATTTATTTTTTAGTTACATTTTTTAATATTGTTCAAAGTTGAAACAATGAAAACAGATGCATTGCTTAAAAACACACATCTGAGAGATACAGTTTCTATAAATGCTTTTCAGCTCGGGGGTTAAATCACCGTTCCCTCACATCTGCTCTCAAAGTGCTAAGAGACACATTTCATTGTAGCTTCGCCGGTTTACCCCAAACCTTTGAATATATGATAGAACCACGGCTTCCGAGTGTTTGTCTTTTTGTTTTGTTTCCGGTAGCAACCGCGGACGCCCTTCTCCACCCCACACCTGAATTTGGGGCCGCAGCGCGCCACCAGGCAGCCCACCGTACCGGAGCTGCAGGTGCAGCGATGGTGGCACTGCTCCTCAGGATAGAACACCTGGCCAGACAGGTAGTACCGCCCCTGCAGGCGACAGCCGCAGTCCTTCAGGTGGACACACCTGTTGTCACTCAGCAGGTAACCTTGGCGACACTGGCAGCCTTCAGCCGGGCGGGAGGAGCATCTGGGGGGCGGGGTCATGGAGTAGCAGGTGGCGGGGCAGCCGGGGGCGGTGAGGCTGTACACACTGTTCTCAGGACAGGCCAGGTCTGGAGATGCACACACACACACATACACACACACACACACACACACACACACACACACACACACACACACACACACACACACACACACAGGGACACACACACACAGGGACACACACACACACACACACAGACACACACACACACACACACACACACACAGGGACACACACAGGGACACACGCACACACACACACACGCACACACACACACACACACACACAGACACACACACAGGGACACGCACACAGGGACACACACACACACACACACACAGACGCACAAAGGGACACACGCACACAGGGACACACACACAGGGACACACGCACAGGGAAACACGCACACACACACACACACACACACACACACACACACACACACACACACACACACACACACAGGTTAACCTTTCAGTTTGTCATGAAATGAATGAAGCAGTGCTACAGAGTGACTGTCCAATCCCATCCCAGTGGGAACGGTATAGTATTCATATTCTGTTCTAGAATGTTCATTTCTGTTGCTATTGTACTACATCACCTTCTATTCTACATGAGCAGGTTAGGGTTAGGGTTGGGGTTGGGGTTAGGGTTGGGGTTAGGGTTAGGATTGGGGTTAGGGTTAGGGTTAGGATTGGGGTTAGGGTTAGGATTGGGGTTAGGGTTAGAGTTGGGTCACCCCAAGAGTCCCACGTGGCATCTCCCCAAACAACAGCCGAACAATAGCCTAACAACGCCCTAACAACACCCTAACAACAGCCTAACAACACCCTAACAACGCCGTAACAACGCCCAAACAACAGCCTAACAACGCCCTAACAACGCCCTAACAACACCCTAACAACGCCCTAACAACAGCCTATCTGGAAGAAGGTATAGGAGCCTCCGTGCCCACACCACCAGACTCACGAAAAGCTTCATACCCCAAGCTGTCAGGAAGCTAAATTCTCTCCCCTCACTTCCCCCAGCCACATCCTCCAAGCTGTCAAGAAGCTGAAACCACCACCCCCCCTCCCAACCCTTCAGCCCCCCCCCCCCCCCCAAAAACACTACGGACTCTGGACAATCCACTATTCTATTGCTACAATGCACTATTGCACTATTATATTTTTTTTATATACAGAATACACAGTATTTGGCTGCTACTTACTGTCTTTACTGACTGCTCTTTTTGCACTGTTTAAATTATTTTTATTGAATGTTTTACTTTTAGTATGTGTTATCTGTTGTGCCTGGGCACTTTATCTGTCTCACCGTGGGAGAGTGAGAAACGTCCTCTCGATTCCTTTGTATGTCTTGACATGTGAAGAATTGACAATAAAGCCACTTTGACTTTGACTTTGACTAACAACACCCTAACAACGCCCTAGCAACGTCCTAGCAACAGCCTAACACCCTAACAACACCCGAACAACAGCCTAACACCCTAACAACAGCCTAACAACACCCTAACAACGCCGTAACAACGCCCAAACAACGGCCTAACAACGCCCTAACAACAGCCTAACAACGCCCTAAAAACAGCCTAACAACACCCTAACAACACCCTAGCAACGCCCTAGCAACAGCCTAACACCCTAACAACACCCGAACAACAGCCTAACAACACCCTAACAACAGCCTAACAACACCCTAACAACGCCCCAACAACAGCCTAACAACACCCTAACAACACCCTAACAACGCCCTAACAACGCCCCAACAACAGCCTAACAACGCCCTAACAACAGCAACTCACGGCAGAAGTTATTCGTCCTCCAGGCCTCGATCACCCCACCCGCCTCCTGACACTCCTCCACGTAGCCGCTGATGATGTCACAGGCCGCCGCCTGCTGCCCCTTGTTCAGGGCCATGTCGTAGACACAGTCGTCGTGGTAACGGGCCGCGTCCACCCGGCCAAGGCAGTCCCGGAGCGGGCCGGTCTTGGCGGTGATGACATCACATACCTTGGTGTAGGCGGGAGGCGGGACCCCGGGAGTGAGGGGCGGGGCGCAGCCCTTACAACTGTGGGAGCAGCCAGGGACGTCCTCCAGCCAGTAGCTGCTCCCAAACTCCGTCGCGCTCGGCGCTGTCTTCCCATTGGCCAGCCGGAGGTCGTCGCCAGGGTCACCGTTCATGTTGCCGCACAGGCCGCATGTTCCGTTGTGATAGGTGTCGGCCACCTTCACCTTCACAGCGTTCGACCAATCGTAGGAGACCTTGAGGAAGTGGGTCTCCAGAACAGCCAATCGGCTGCTGCGGTACACCTGGACCATGGAGTTCTTGGAGTAGAAGGGCAGAGAGGTGAGGACGCCATCCACCTAGGAGACAGGGACAGGACCAATCAACCAATCAACCAATCACTATATCAATCAATCAATCTCAGAGTGAGATGCTTCATCAGAGCAGAGGAGGGGATGCAGAAGTTCATTTTTAAAACATGATATCACACAACTGATCAAAATAATCAACAAGGACTTTAAGGATGTCCATGTCCCTTCACGAGGCTCACCAGAACCTTGCTGTGCTAGTCTGGTACTCACCAGAACCTTGCTGTGCTAGTCTGGTACTCACCAGAACCTTGCTGTGCTAGTCTGGTACTCACCAGAACCTTGCTGTGGTAGTCTGGTACTCACCAGAACCTTGCTGTGGTAGTCCCGTGTGAGGGTGTACTCGTTGCCATACACGCTGACCGTCACCGCCCTGGCGTAGGAGACCCGGGTGCTGCCGCGGTTCTGGTTCTCCAGTGCGACCTGGAACTGCTCCAGGTCGGGGTCGGCCGAGCACGACGCCGCCATCTTGTACACGCAGTTCCCCTGGAAGTCGAAGCGCCGGCCGTCGAAGGAGCTGAAGTGGGGGTCCCCCTGCGCCGAGCAGGCCCGCAAGGAGACGGGGTAGCAGTCCCGCACGCCTCCCACCACGCCACAGCGCTCGCCGCCCTTACAGCCGCGGGCCTTACACACAGCCTTCTGGGTCGCAACGTCACACACACACCTGGTCTCACACTCCGGGTCCGCCCAGAACACCGCCCCGGGGAGGTGGTAGCGGCCGTCATGGGTACAGCCACACGCCGTCTCCTTGGTAACGCACCTGGGGATAACGATGAAATGACGATGTTAATAATATTAAATTATGATGATAATGATATTAAATAATAATGATAATCATATTAAATAATGAGGATAATAAAATACAGCCACTTTCCCACCAGGTGATCAAAGCACTCAAAGCACCTTTACCTTCATCATCGTAATATATTGTTAAATATACATAATGGTTTGTAGGAGCCATTTAGTCATGAATTATGATTTCATAGAAGCTTCCCATATTTGTATTTATTTATTATGGAAAATAGAATGGATGCTGATTGACAGCTTGACCCCTCCCAGTGGAAGAGGACGTTAGATTGGGTGGGATCTGCACTAGTGGGAAGCTACAGTTTTCAACCACTTCACCACCACATTTCACTTCTTTACACACCAAGTACCATCCCAGTACCATCCCAGTACCATCCCAGTATCATCCCAGTACCATCCCAGTACCATCCCAGTATCATCCCAGTACCATACACTGTTAGAATATCCAGTGTCTGTCAAACAAGTCAGGATCCTGGATTCTGGACCAAACACCTCTGTGTTGGGATGCAGTGTGGTATTAACTGCTCCATGCTTTAATAAACACATTCATACTAATAATGGTATGAAGGAGGAACTCACTTCTCTCCACTGAGGACGTATCCCTGGTCACACTGGCATCCCTCCACACACACCTTGGGGCAGAGCTGGGGCTGGGCGCAGGTGGCAGGGCACGAGGTCCCACACAGGTCGTAGTGGCTGTGGTCCGGGCATGGCAGGGCTGGGGGGCGGGGGGGCCGGGGGAAGAGAATAGGTTATTAGAACACAACATTCGAATAATTCATCATTAGAAACTTATTTGCATATGGGGGGTAAAAAAAGCTAATAAAAAAGCTGATATCTGTATATTATATATATATACTCATGTATTATTTATTATTATATATATATACTCATGTATTATTTATTATTATATATATATATACTCATGTATTATTTATTATTTCATAATGCATATGTAACTCTTAGCCCTTGTAGCAGGAAATGTTTTATAAATTGATGTCAGACAGGATGCTGATGTACAGACATCTGGTTCTAAACCCCTAAGTCCCTGTTCTGTATGTGCTGTGACATCATCAGTGTGCGACTTACGGCAGTTAGCAGCCTTCCTCCACAGAGGAGAGACGGAGCCGCCGGCCTCCTGGCAGTCAGCCACGTAGCTGGCCAACGCCTCACACAGCACTTCCTGTCTGCCCTCGTTCAAACACACGTCGTACAGACAGTCCGACGCAAACTCCTTCACCGGCACCTGCAAGACAACACCGTCCCATCCTTCACAACACTGTCACACTCCTTCACAACACCGTCACAACACCGTCCCATCCTTCACAACACCGTCACAACACCGTCACACTCCTTCACAACACCGTCACAACACCGTCACAACACCGTCACACTCCTTCACAACACAGTCACACTCCTTCACCGGCACCTGCAACAATACCGTCACTCAGAGTACAACATGACTGTAGCAGAGGTTGTATATGCTAGATATATACAGCGCCCTGCGTAAGTAATGGGACAACGCCCTGTGTAAGTAATGGGACAGTGAAGCATTTTCTCTTCTTTTGGCTCTACACTCCAAAGGTTTGGTTTCTGGTAAGTCAGGCTTCACCTAACTCCAACATTAACACTGCCATACCAGAAACACCAGTCAAGCCAGTTGTCCCATTACTTTTGGGTGAAACAGGGAGACTGTGTACTCATCGTACCTTCTTGTGGCACAGGAAGTAGATCTGATTCTACCTTCTCATAACACAGGAAGTGATCTCATCCTACCTTCTGGTGACACTGAGCGAATGGCCCCGCCTTGTCTCCCAGAATGCCGCAGTACTTGGGTCCACTGTAGAGCGCCCTCTCCTGGTCAGAGCAGGTGGGGCAGCTGCCCTCGCAGGCATGCCAGCAGAACGGGTCGCCGCCCTCCACGCTCCAGGACCCCGCCCACGCCGTGATGTTCTCCGTGACCACACCCCCCGAGGTGGTGAAGTCATCCCCGGGGTTGCCGTTGTAGTTGCCACAGAGGCCCTGGAGGTTGCCGTAGTAACTGCTGGAGACGGTGACGGCGAAGAGGGAGTTCCAGTCGAAGGTCACTTCCAGACCGAAGTCTGTGGTGATGAAACCTCTGATACCAGACTCTGTCACACTCACACTGCCTGACTCCAGAACCGCAGGAATGTCAGACCTCACCCCGTCAATCTTGGGAGGGGGGTGGGGGGGAGGGGGGGGGGGGGGGAGGGTAGAGGGAGAGAGATTAAACACAGAAAACATACAAATCTCTCTCTCTACCCACCTCCACCCCCCCTACTTCCCCCCACCTCCACCGTGCCTCTCTCCCCCCCTCTCTCTCCCCACCTCCACCATGCCTCCCACCCCTCTCCCCCCCCCTCCCCCCCTCTCTCCCCACCTCCACCATGCCTCCCACCCCCCTCCCCCCCTCTCCCCCTCCTTTCTCCCCACCTCCACCATGCCTCCCACCCCCCTCTCCCCCCCCTCTCTCCCCACCTCCACCGTGCCTCTCTCCCCGCTGATGACAGTGATGACGTGGCTCATCAGCTCCACGCTGGCTGATCGTATGAAGGATCCCTCCGAGTTCCCCCGCCGCTCCGCCTGGGCGCTGATGATGAAGGGGTGCAGGGGGGGGTCCCCCCCCGTGGCGTTGGCCAGCAGGTAGGAGCAGGTGCCCTGGAAGGAGAAGCTGCGGCCATCGAAGGTCATGAAGTGGGGGTCCCCGAAGGCCCAGCACACAGCCTTAGACCGGGCCTGGCACCGGGCTGAACCGTCCTCCACCACACAGTCCTCCTGGTCCAGGCACTGGATGTCCTCACATGGGTCTGGGGGGCGGCAGGGGGAGAGGAGGAGGGGGGCGGGGAGGTGGGGGGAGGAGGAGTGAGGGGGGTGGAGGAGGGGAGAGGGGGAGATGAATATGTTAATCCTAAAATCAACATCATCCATCAGTCCACATTCCAACCACTAGGAGGAGAGTCTATCTACTCACACAGAAGACGCATACTGATAGATACACAGTCATGGAGTGTGTGCTGTGTCTCTATTGGTTATTAGGGACCTGTGCCGTGTCTCTATTGGTTATTAGGTACCTGTGCTGTGTCACTATTGGTTGATACGGACCTGTGCTGTGTCTCTATTGGTTGTTAGGTACCTGTGCTGTGTCTCTATTGGTTGTTAGGTACCTGTGCTGTGACTCTATTGGTTGATACGGACCTGTCGTGTAGCAGGCCAGGACCCCTCCTTTCGTCCTACACTCCTCCCCCTGGCTGCAGTTCGAGGCGCTGCAGGTGAACCGTCCCTGCTCACAGCTGCAGGTCTCTGAACAGTCCTCTAGCACCACCATGTGGCCAGACTGGGAATAGCAGCACAGGAGAGGGAGGCGTTGGTTTGACAGGGAATAGTTTTAAACATGTTTTAAATTCTTTATTTTACATTTGCTAATAACACATGGAAGACGAAGACATTGTTCACAAATTTGAACAAGAGGTTCAGTTAAGGGTAAATGTTAATAACATAACACAGCATTATTACATTTGAATAACATAACACAGCGTTATTAAATGTTAATAACATAACACAGCATTATTACATTTGAATAACATAACACAGCGTTATTAAATGTTAATAACATAACACATTCTAGAGTGCCAAGAGTGACTTTATTCACCAGAAATACATAAATGATGATGCTTCATTTAGTAGCCAATCAGAGTGTTGTTGCTAAGTAAACACCACATAGAACACTTGGCCCTCTAGGTGGCAGTTGGTGGGTTAAATGTTATTGTGCATCAGACATGAGCAGCTGGCTGACCTTGTAGTAGCGGCCGTCCACCACACAGCCACACTGCTCCAGAGGAACGCAGTCCCCCCCGTCAGACACCAGGCCCTGGTCACACTGGCAGCCCTCCTGGCAGGGGGGGCAGGGGGCCGGCTCGCTCAGGCTGGCACAGGTGGTGGAGCAGGTGTCTGCACACACCTCGTAGTGGGTCCTAGCTTGGCACTTAAGGGCTGGGGGGGGGGGGGGGGGGCAGAGGGGGGGGGGGGTGGAGGGAGGCAGAGGGAGGGAGCATCTTAAATTCATGATAGCACTGTAGTAATGTTAGTAATCCTGATCCAGATTATATTACTCAGTTAGAAAGTTGGACTATCAATGTTAAACGCCCCAGACGAGAGCATCTCTCTGTTTAACATCTAAAGGTGCTCACCAGAAAGCTTGAAGAAAACCAAATGCTGTTGGTTTGAATCATGCTGGGGGGACAGGTTTTTTTTGGGTGCTAATTCTTGCTAATTGTTGTTGCTGTTGCTAATATTTGCTAATGCCTTCCCCTGACAACTTACCTTAACCACTCAAAGTTAATGCCTAATACTGGCTAACCGCCACGCAAGTCGTAATTCACAAAACTCTTACGTTTAGTTTTTGACATATTTTGACGTTCAAACGCTGGTATAGCCAGATAATACGATCCCCCAGACAGTATTCTGTTGGAGAAGTTGCTAAAGGTACTTATGACAGAGCTCTATATGAACATCTGAAGGTATTCACCACAGAGCTCAATATGAACATCTGAAGGTACTCACCACAGAGCTCTATATGAACATCTGAAGGTACTCACCACAGAGCTCTATATGAACATCTGAAGGTACTCACCACAGAGCTCTATATGAACATCTGAAGGTACTTACGACAGAGCTTGTCAGACCTCCAGCTCTCCACGGTGGCCCCGGCTGCCTGGCACTGACTGACGTAGGCTTGGATGTGTCGACACAGGACGCCCCCCCCCTGCCCCCCCTTCTCCCCTCCCTCGGTGGACACCTCCTTCGCACACTCCTCGTAGTACCCTTTGGGGGGTACGTTGGCGTGGCAACCGGCCAAGGGGCCCTTGGCGTCGGTGATGATGTCACACTCCTCCGTCTTCTGGTTGCTTGGTCCGTCACACTTAGAGCCACGCCCACATCCTGTCTCACACTTGGCCCCGCCCTCTGTCGCCGCCCACCCCGAGGTGAACGCCTCCGACGATGACGCCTGCGTCCCATTGGCCAGCAGGAAGTCGTCCCCAGCCTGGTCGTTATAGTTACCGCAGAGGCCAGACGTGGAGCCGTGATAGGTGGAGGGGAGGTGGAGGGCGATGCCCCCCACGGTGTCATAGGTCACCTTCAGGCCGCAGTCTGTTTCCACGACAATGTTTACTCCGCTCTGATAGGCTCGGAGCTTCCCATCAGCCAGTGTCAGAGGGAGGTTGGTTGTGATGTCATCAACCTGCGACAGATCATTTACATAAAGATATGATTTTAAAATGTGGTTGATTCCGTTGTGTCTACGTGGGTTCAGGCTGGACACTTTAAGGAGAACAGGTGACGGACAGCTGATCTCACGTAGGAAAGAAAGCAAAACATCATCACAGACTCCACCCCAGCCTCCACCCACCACCCAGCCTCCACCCCAGCCTCCACCCACCGCTCCAGCCTCCACCCCAGCCTCCATCCACCGCCCTAGCCTCCACCCACCGCCCCAGCCTCCACCCACCACCCAGCCTCCACCCCAGCCTCCACCCACCGCTCCAGCCTCCACCCCAGCCTCCACCCACCGCCCCAGCCTCCACCCACCGCTCCAGCCTCCACCCCAGCCTCCATCCACCGCTCTAGCCTCCACCCCAACTGTTTGTCAACCAAAAATCTGTTTCCCCATCCTGAACCCTCATCCTGAACCCCCATCCTGAACCCTCATCCTGAACCCTCATCCCAGGGCTTTAACCCGACCCTTAACGTTACCATGGTTACGTACCAGTATTTCCCAGATGACGCCGACAGCCAGAGTGATCCTGACGTCGTACACCTGCACCTCCACGCTCCTGGTCGCCATGGCATCGCCCGCCATGGTCATCTGACGTAGCGTGACAGAGAAGGGAGTCATCCCTCCATCCTCCTCCTCCTCCTCCTGCTCCTCCTCCTTCTCCTCCCCCACCTGCGCCATCTTGAACACACAGTCTCCGTGCAGGCTGAAGGCACGCCCGTCAAACGAGTGCACGCTCCTGGCTCCTCCCACCCGGCAGGTGCCGGTGCCCTTCGGAACGCAGGACTGCACCCCACCCTGGAGAAGACACTGGACCACCACAACAACAACAATATAATAATAATAATAATAATAATAATAATAATAATAATAATAATAATAACAATAGCAATAATAATAATAATAATAATAACACTACTACTACTAATAATAATAATAAAAACGACAATAATAATAATAATAATAATAATATAACAATAATAATAATAACGACAATAATAACAACAATAATAATAATATAACAACAACAGTAATAATAATAATAACAACAATAATGATAATACATTTAATTTGTAGACCTCTTTTAATTTAATTCCAGAGAAATCACAAAGCTCTCTACATCAGCAACAACCTCAGTAAAAAACTTTAAAAAGAAAAGAGCAAAAGCTTCTAGCAAAAATGTTAAATAGACAGATACACACACTACAGGAGCAACACACACTACAGGAGCAACACACACTACAGGAGCTAAACACACACTACAGGAGCAACACACACTACAGGAGCTAAACACACACTACAGGAGCAACACACACTACAGTAGCAACACACACTACAGGAGCAACACACACTACAGGAGCAACACACACTACAGGAGCAACACATACTACAGGAAGCAACAGACACTCAACAGTACAACAAGATACACAGACTGAACAGTAGAATTTGAAAAAAGAAATGTGAGTAAAGAACCACCTTACAATGGGGACCACCAGGATTTAGAGTAAAAGCACATGTTGTATTTAAAAAAATAAAGCGGAATAGCAGAAACAGTAGAAAAGTGAATAAATACAGAGAATGAAAGCAGAAGGGACACAAGTTAAACAGTAGGAAGAAGAAAGAAACCATAGCTCCTCCTACCTTCCCATAGCTCCTCCTACCTTCTTATAGATCCTACCTTTATATAACACTAGGCTCCTCCTACCTTAATATAGCCCCTCCCGCATTACCATAGCTCCTCCCATCGCCTCATAGCTCTTCCCACCTTCTCAAAGCTCCTCCCACATTGTCATAGCTCCTCTCACCTTCTCGTAGCCCCTCCTACCTTATTGTAGCTCATCCTACCTTCCCGTAGCTCCTCCTACCTTATTGTAGCTCCTCCTACCTTCTCGTAGCTCCTCCTACCTTCTCATAGCTCCTCCTACCTTCTTGTAGCCCCTCCTACCTTGTTGTAGCTCCTCCTACCTTCTCGTAGCTCCTCCTATCTTCTCATAGCTCCTCCTACCTTCTAGTAGCTCCTCCTACCTTCTCGTAGCTCCTCCTACCTTCTCGTAGCTCCTCCTACCTTCTCGTGTGGTCCACAGGAGAAGTCCTGACATTCCAGCTGGCCGTCCCTGCAGACACACCTGCGCTGGCAGAGTCCCCCGGTGTGGAACCACTGCCCCTCCCGGTAGTACCGCCCCCCCCCCCTGGCAGCCGCACTCCGCCAGCGGCACACACACGCTGTCGCTCAGCATGAAGCCGTCGTCACACACACAGCCCTCGCTGCAGGGGGCGCCCTCGCACGCCTCGGGCTCCGTCAGCCCGCTGCAGGTCTGGGGGCAGCCGGGGGCACACACCTCGTAGTGGCTGTTAGCCTTGCAGGACGGGGCTGCACACACACACACACACACACACACACACACACACACACACACAC
>NC_139664.1:1650786-1720786 GCF_951799395.1 Argentina silus | reverse complement strand
TGACATCACTGACTTCCATGTGCGCAGAAAAACAGCTGGTCCTACTGACGCACAGCTGGTCCTACACACACACACACACACACACACACACACACACACACACACACACACAGCAACCACTGAAAAACTAAACTAAATAAAAACCAAACATGGATTCCATTAGTCATGGCTCGTACCTGTCACCATGGTTGCAGCAACACAGAGCAGGAGCACCTGGGTCCCCATGGCTGCAGCCAATCAGAAGAAAGGGACACACAGGCAGCCAATCAGAAGAAAGAAGATAAACAGTGATGTCTTAGATCCTACATCGGTGATTGCAATTTACAGATTAGTCGCAACTGACTAGACTGAAAATAATATTCAGTATCAAAGGTCATACTTTTCATCAGCTCAATAAACTGCACTTTATAGCAATTATTAATGCATTTAATAAGTGTCTGCAGACAAGAGGAATGTCTACATATAGAAACAAACATCATAACTAAAAACAGCTGTCCTAATGACAGTTACACTCATCTGTGATATTTGCATTGACCAAGTTTTAAACTGTTCTGGACCACGGAGCTGAGTAGCTAAAACTAGCTTCTGCCATGACCTGTTGTTATTGTTGGTTAAAAGTGTGACTTAAAAGTGTGAGTTCATCCATACCTGTAGTTGAGAGGACGCTGGATGAGATGGAAGGGAAGAGAAGGTGTCTTATATGGTGAAGAAGACAGGGAGGAGGG
Source organism: Argentina silus (assembly GCF_951799395.1). Classification (NCBI taxonomy): domain Eukaryota; kingdom Metazoa; phylum Chordata; class Actinopteri; order Argentiniformes; family Argentinidae; genus Argentina; species Argentina silus. The sequence continues at coordinate 1,720,061 of NC_139664.1, read as the reverse complement.
AGGGGGGGAGGAGGGGGGGAGGGAGAGGGAGGGGGAGGATGGGAGGGGACCATATCCTTCCCAGGAAGAGATATTATAATATTGAAGTATTAAGTCAACACACCGTATGCTTGTGTGTGTGTGAGCGTGTGTGCGTGTGTGTGTGCTTGGGTGCATATGAGGTGGAGGCTAACCACACATGCTAATGAGAATGACACATCATGTACAAGAGGTTAGATGGTAAAGACACCTGGACAGATGAGTGCTCTCAGGGGTGACTGGCCGTGCCTGGCATTCCTGACCCTGACCCTAACCCTAACCCTAACCCTAACCCTGACCCTGACCCTGACCCTAACCCTAACCCTAACCCTAACGCTGAGGTGATGTCTAGACTTTAGCAGACCTGGCTAACACAGTCATGGGACTTAGAAGACAGTTGGCCGAGTTCTGCTTGGGTACGAGCAGAGCCATGAGACTGGCCAATTAGTTATTGATTAATACTCATCATTGCATCCTTTATCAGAAGGTTGGCTGGACCTTGTTAAAGTCCCGTAGATCTCTTCATTACTCCCTTTTTGTGTATAAAGCCTTACTGCATAAACTCCCTGCTTACATAACCCTAACCCTAACCCTAACCCTAACCTCATTATTGAAATCAAGAACATCAATGACCTAACTGCTCTCAGAGGTGGTCAACTCTGGAGGTTCCTCAGGTCTGGATTGGGTAAATCCTATTTTAGTTGTGGTGCTCCTCACTGCTGGAACAGTCTACAAAAAACATCTTAGTTGGATGTTCTGGTGCTGCTCGGGCAGTTTAGGGTGTTAATTGATGGAGACCTCGTTGGTGAAGGAAGTGATTGGTTCTCCTGATGTATTGTGGTTTTATGTGAAGTATTGATTTCAGTATTGAACTGTGTTGTATTTGTTATTTGTTGTTTTGTAATTGTATGGGTATTGTGGACAGGGTGCACCTGCAGAAGAGGCCTCAGACAATGAGCCAATGGAACATCACATGAGCTGAGGTGTCATGTAGTTAGAGTCTAATGGCCTCTGGCATATTTAAACATGGACTACAACAAGACCTTGAGGAGAGGAGAGGAGAGGGGGGGAGAGGGGGGGAGAGGAGGAGAGGGGGGGAGACGAGAGGGGAGACGAGAGGAGAGGAGACAGGGGAGAGGAGAGGTGAGGAGAGGAGGGGGGGAGAGGAGAGGAGAGGAGAGGGGGGGAGAGGAGAAGAGGAGAGGAGAGGAGAGGAGAGGAGAGTTGAGGAGAGAAGAGGAGAGGGGGGTATAGTAGAGGAGAGGAGAGGAGAGGGGGGGAGAGGAGAGGAGAGGAGAGGAGACAGGGGAGAGGAGAGGAGAGGAGAGGAGAGGAGAGGAGAGGAGAGGAGAGGAGAGGACAGGAGAGGAGAGGAGAGGAGAGGAGAGGAGAGGAGAAGAGAGGAGAGGAGAGTTGAGGAGAGGAGAGGAGAGGAGAGGAGAGGAGAGGAGAGGAGAGGGGAGGAGAGGAGAAGAGGAGAGCGTGACAAAACATATAGAATGAGTACTTACTTACAGGAACATCTGTGACAAAATACCAGGAAGGTATTAAAAACATTTGTTTAGAAACAGGATCTGAGAGAGGCCACCTCCCGGTGCTCAAACACAACTCATTTGTTTTTTAAACCTACTGGTTATGTAGTTACCCACACGCATCAGAACAGAGCCCAGAGGAGCTGACTACTGAGGTCCATTCTCTGTCAGAACCAGGAGGTCCATGAAGAACCCGAAATGAAAAGTGAATGATTTGATAAGGGGCGGTGGGTTCAGGGGCATTGAAATGATGACATTGAAGTATTTAAAAACCGACAAATTAACTCCTGGAATGGCTAATATATGCTATTATACCTATTTCCATCCACCTGTCCCAAGGAGCCACCAGGTCACAGCAGGTCCTCGTACTGTCAGGTGATGGAAGACGCCTCTCAGATAGATATTATTCGCCCTGACACAGATTAAACAATCGTTTACTGTATATGCAAATTCTTCTTGATTCACCTGAAATAAAAAGTATCTGATATTCAACCTCCTCCTCCACCCTCCTCTCCTCTCCTCCCCCCCTCTCCTCCTCTCCTCTCCTCTCCCCCCCTCTCCTCTCCCCTCCTCTCTCCTCCTCTCCTCTCATCTCCCCCCCTCTCCTCTCCTCTCTCCTCCTCTCATCTCCCCCCCTCTCCTCTCCTCTCCTCTCCTCTCCTCTCCTCTCCTCTCCTCTCTCCTCCTCTCATCTCCCCCCCTCTCCTCTCCCCTCCTCTCTCCTCCTCTCCTCTCCTCTCCTCTCCTCTCCTCTCCTCTCCACTCCTCTCATCTCCCCCCTCTCCTCTCCTCTCCACTCCTCTCATCTCCCCCCCTCTCCTCTCCTCCACTCCTCTCATCTCCCCCCCTCCTCTCCCCTCCTCTCTCCTCAAGGTCCACAGTAACCACACACCTGTGTCAATGTGTGCACTTATCAAACTAAATATACTCAAGGTGTTACTGAAGGTGTGGCTGTCCTGGCGCCTCGCTGGTGGGAGGAGCTTCCCACTGCTACCATGACTGCAGAGTCACTACCAATCTTCCGCCGTAGATTGAAGACCTCCATCTCTTCAGGCTACATCTTAACTGTCCCTCCTAAAGACCTCTTCATCCCCACTACCCCCCTATAAATTCATAATTTTATTTTATTTTTTTAAAGTAATTCTTCTAGCACAATTCTTCTAGCATTGTGACTGCCATTGGCCCCTGGTCCTAGGATAGATTACTTTATCTTATGATGACTGATGTTCAGATAATTCACTTACTTAAACAAATGTATTTGTTGTAAGTCGCTTTGGATAAAGGTGTCTGCTAAATGTCATAAATGGAAATGCAAATGCTGGCACAGCCATCATGACCCTGGAAACGAACTGGGACCTGTAACCTGACCACTCATTTATACAACTTATTGTTATTAAACCACATATAGGCAGAGAACTGTTTGTCATTAAGACTTACCAATATGTGTGATAATTACAGACTTCACAATGAACATCACTTAAGACGCCTTTCAGTTCAGCTCATCTTTATTGTCGCCAGAGCAATTTCTAGAGACTGCAGTAGAAGGAGAATGGATTTTCGGTGGAAGAGTTGGTGTCATGTTTAGATTGAAATTGATATTATTACAATATTTCAATCAATGTATATACACTCACCAAGCACTTTATTAGAACACTATACTAATACTGGGTAGGGCCTCCCTTTATTACAACACTATACTAATACTGGGTAATACTCCCTTTATTAGAACACTATACTAATACTGGGTAATACTCCCTTTATTAGAACACTATACTAATACTGGGTAGGGCCTCACATTTGGGATTAAGTGAGTGGTGAAGCCTGTTCTCCAGTCTGAGTAAGTTAGCTGAATCTTGTTCTAATCAAAGTGCTGTTGAGTTGTTTGTTTTGTTGTGGCTATCCTGCCTTAAGGTCTGTTAATTAGTTTCTATTGAAAGCCACCAGTTTGAAGTCAATAGCTGTGAAGTGCTGTCAATCTCCAGTGGGAGGGCCTAAACACTGTCCTGCCAGGTATTTAACTCCTGCTCACCCTGGACCAGGACTGATACATTTGGGATTGAGTGGTGAAACCTGTCTGGTCGTTAACTGATCGTCAGGTGGGAGGGGCTGCTACCCTGCTAGTCATCAACAATTACAGAATCTGAATTTATATCATGACGATCACAGAGCGACAGCCTCCTGACACGAAGACGAAGGAGTCTTTCTGTGGAGTCCATCGAGGAAGGCCTGAGAGGAAGGCCAAACTACTAAGTATTTTTATTCTATTTTGATAATTGTGTATTGAGTCTACCTATATCCTACTTTCCCCACTAACCCTCTCTCTCTATACCGGCAAAAAATCACAATGTGCTTTCTCCCCATTCCTGTTATTTCATCCATCAGGAGGACACATTGACGCTACACCTCCACCCGCAACCCTTCCAATCTAATCTACCCACCATGCTCAACTGACCACGACCTCACTGTCACGGGAGGACTTTGGAACTGCCAATCAGCAGTCTGGAAAGCAGAGGCTATCTCAGCCTATGCCTGCTTCATGTCTCTCCTCTTCCTGGCTCTCACAGAGACATGGATTACACCAGATAACACAGCTACTCCGGCAGCGCTCTCTGATGTCTACTCCTTTTCTCATTCCCCTAGACTCTTTGGTCGAGGAGGAGGAACAGGACTCCTCATCTCGCCTAAGTGGTCACATAATGTCCTTCCTCTGTCCATTTCCACCTTTGAATTCCATGCTGTTTCTATCACCTCCCCAGGTCAGGTCAGCTTGGCCACTTCTTAGATGAGATGGATGTCCTTCTCAGATTCTTCCCTGAGGACGGCACACCGCTCACAATACTGGGTGACTTCAACATCCAGTCGGAGAACCTTCACTCGTCTGGAGCACTTGACCTTCTCTCCTCCTTCGGCCTTACCCTGTCCCGCTCTCCTCCCACTCACAAGGCGGGCAATCCCACTTCACAAGATCCTCCCATATCTCAAACCTCACTGTTACCTAGTGATGGCAGTTTGACACTGAAGCTTCGATACGTGCTTCAAACACTGACCAACAATTTTATCGAAGCACTGCTTCAAAGCTTGCTTTGGTGCGAAAAAAATCATGTGACATATGACGTCCGAAGCAGCAACTGCTTCGTTGCCTGAATGAATCACCTGACTGGTTCGCGGTCCAATCAGGTGATTCACTGGCACTGCCTCGTCTCGATTCTGACAGGTGAAAGGTTGCAACAGTTTTGAATTTGAGTGCCTCAACACTTTATAACCGCTCTAAACAATGCACAATTTGTGGATTGTCTAGTAGGTGCGTTGTTGCTGTTGAGTTGTTGGTATTGCGTTTGTATTCTCTGAGTGTTCTTCTTGTAATCTTTGAGTGTTCCCCATCCCACATAATCACCCCCTGCCATAGTTACACAAACACACCCAACCTATGCCATATTTTCCCCAGCACTCTCTCCTCAATAACACAATACACACATTCATCAATCTTTATTTGTAAATAGAACATGATATTCAGTGTTAGTGTGTGTGTGCATCAAAGAATTTAATCAAAGCAAAGATACTGTATCAACGGCGGGGTAGAGCAGCTTGCCTTAAGCGGGTATCGAACTCGCAATCTTTCGCTTACAAACCGGCCGCGCTAGCAACAACACCAAGAGGTAACTCCCTTGGCGGAGTTGCTAACGGGCCTTTCACAGGGTCGTTACAATACTTTATATCCAAGGGTGATCAATGCAAAGATGCTTCAGAACAAAAGATCTTTTCTACAAAAGTAAAGTAGTTTCTCCAACACTGCTCATTGAGGTGTGTGTGTGTTCGTGCGTGCGTGCAATTAAAAGCCTCCTGTCCACCAACTAGCCTGCCTAATTTGACTGCAGCCTTGCACTTCGCCAGGAGAGGTCACTGTAACTGAAGCTTCGAGTAATGAACCCATTTTCGAAACAATTGGCTCAAGTGGTTCAGTGCTTCACAAAAGCTTCATTTGCCCATCACTACTGTTACCCCTCTTCCGGTTTCTGATCATCATTTCGTATCCTTCTCCCTCCCTCTCAAATCCTCCCCCTCCCAGTCAGTCTCTACCCACACTGTATCCTCTCGTTGCAACCTGCGCACCCTCTCCCTCACCGCTCTCTCTTCCTCTGTCTTATCCTCCCTACCCTCTGTTGAATCCTTCTGTCTTCTATCCACTGATGCAGCTTCCTCCACCCTCCTGTCCTCTCTTTCCTCATCCTTCGACTCTCTCTGTCCACAGATCTCAAGGCCAGCACGATCCACTCCTCGCGCTCCCTGGCTGTCTGAAACCCTGCAAGCTTGTAGAATAGGGCTCCGGGCAGCTGAGAGGAAATGGAGAAAATCTGGCCTCAGCTGCTAAAGTTTTATACTACCATTCCAAAATTCAATCCTCTGTCTCTAACAAAAGGAAACTGTTCTCCACATTTTCCTCCTCACTCCTCAACCCTCCTCCTCCCCCCTCTCTGTCTGCCGATCACTGTCACCTACTTTGAAAAGAAGGTTGATGACATTAGCAGCTCCTTTCCTCTACCTCTCACCAACAATGCTACCTTTCCTCCCAAACCCACTGTGCAACACCCAGTCTCTGGTTTATCAGATTTCCCCCCTTCCTGCAGATTTCAGGTGCACTTTCAAGCTGTGAATCTCCTGTTCTACCACAGCCCAAAGGTGTTCTATTGGATTCAGATTTGGTGACTGGGAAGGCCACTGAAGAACACTGAACTCATTGTCATGTTCATGAAACCAGTTTGAGACGACTTTTGCTTTGTGACATGGTGCATTATCATGCTGGAAGTAGCCATTAGAAGATGGGTAAACTGTGGCCATGAAGGGATGCACATGCTCAGCAACAATACTCAAATAGGCTGTGGCATTCAAGCGATGATTGATTGGTATTAACGGGCCCAAAGTGTGCCAAGAAAACATTCCCCACACCATTCCACCACCTCCACCATACAGTGAGTGTACTGAGATTGTTACACTTGGCTACACTCAAAAAGTATATTTTAACTTACATTGGGCCTCTGTGCTGATGAGCCATGTGAGGATGAGGATGGACAGAGAACTCTTCATCTTCAGTTCACTAAACTTTCCTATGAGACCAGCAGACCCTGGTTAGGTAAGACCATGTTAAGTTACACTGCTTGGACAAGAGTCAACCACTGAAGCCACCTACATACTGTAGGTTCCTACACACACACCAACCAATCAGGTGATGTACAACTTGACAACTGTATCTCGGTAGAGTCACAAGCATTTATGGTTTCTCAAAAACAAGGCAGGAATGGAGTTCAGTACTTCACACTCGAGCCAGTAGCTGGCACTGTTGCACCACAAAGACCATCAAATGTGCACCTTTTTTTGTGGGATAAAATTAATTGATTAAAAATGAATAAAAGCATGATATACTGTAATTCAATAACTTTCCTTAGGTACATGTTGATTTGTGGAACATAAACAAGCAAGTAAATCAAGAGTAGCACTTTTTTATTGTCTCAAGTTTATATTCCATCCATGGTTTCAAAAAAGGCAATTCAACATCTTATGGCAAAGCTTTCTCCAAACACAGAGCGCTTAGTAGGTCAAGGCTGAGGGACTGAGTGCGTAGTCGCCTAATGAAAGAGGCCTCAAGACAACCTGATATATATTAACATGGTTTTGTATGATGACCTCGGCAGGCCGGCTCCAGATCTGGCTGTGCTTTAGCGAACTCCTCTGTCGCTGTCATTCCAAACATGAATGGAAGTACACCCATCACAGAGGAGGCTAAAACACACACAGTTCTGGAGCCAGGCTAGCTAGCTACAAGTGAGACATACAACATTTGCATAACCATGGCATCATGACTAAACAGCAGGACTTGATTGTGAATGAGGTTTATTTTACTAACAATCCCTGCTCAAACAATATAACTTGACACTTGAAATAGTCCTATGATTATCCCAAACAAATAGATTTTATAATACAAATCATCAGAGAACAATAGACGTGAATATGAATCAAAGCGAAGGAGGGACCGAAAGAAAGTGAGTTGATTTAATGTTTTAAGGACTTCAAATTTCATATTATGTGTGGTTAGTCACAGATACAAAAACATGTATAGACGTGTATCGGAAAGGACATGGTATGTTAAATCAATTATACATGGCTGCATGATTGGTCTTCCAACAAGACTTGTGCAAAGTGTATTGTAGCAAAGTCAAAATTAAAGGCTTCAATTTCTGGAAACACTGCGATAGTGCGCAGTGATGCTTCTGTAACCAAACATGACTGACATTCATATCAAGAAGGCACAAAACCTGACGGCTGAGTGAATAAAGAAACACGCAAACAAGCTTCCCCTACCAGAGACCCTTAGTCTTCCATTCATACAACTAGATTCATACTTCATAAGTTCCCAACTTTCAATTCGTAAAAAAGCCAAGAAAAGAAAGCCCCTGTTGTTACTGTAGCGACAGCTCTCCACTGGCATGCTTCATGTAGTGCATGTGTAACTCAGACTGGTGGTCAAACGCGACGTCACACTCAAAACACTCCCACTCCCCCCTGTGTCTCCTCTGCTTGGTCTCCACCATGCCAGCTGTCTGTGCCATCTCCTCTGGCTCTTCATCATCCTCCTCCTCCTCCTCTCCGCGGGGTTCCTCCACCCCTGATCCAGAGGAATCAGAGGAATCAGATTCGGACTCCTCCGATGAGTCTGAACTCGAAGATTTGGATGATTCAGAAGTAGATTCTTCAGAGCCGGACCCTGAAGAACTGGACGTCGATGACCCAGACTCTTTCGGTCCAGAAGTAACCTTCTCAGCCACGACCTCCTCTGACCCTGACTGATCCTCTTGACCCTCCAGCACTTCTACATGTCGTTTTATCACCTCCTTTGGATTCCCAGAACCAGTAAAAACCAGTCTCTTCATCTCCTCGACCCGCCTCCTCCCAGCCAGAGCGTGGTTCTTGCTTCCCAGTGGGGTCTTACTGGCGCCGAGGTAGACGCCTACGTGTTTCTTCCTGTGAGTGATCAGGTTCCCCATCTGGGAGAAGTCCTTCTTGCACAACGTACACTTGTAGGGCTTGGCACCCGTGTGGGTGTTGTAGTGGTACTTCAGCTCTGCAGGGACGCGGAAGCTCTTGTGGCAGATGTCGCACTTGTGCCTCCGCAGGTTGTGTCCCTGGAGGTGCTTGTCCAGGGAGACCTCGTCCTTGAAGCCCTTGGCGCAGGCTAGGCACCAGTAAGGCTTCTGCTTGTGAAGCTCCATGTGGATCATCCAGGTCTGCAGGGAGTTGAAGTTCTTGTTACACTGGTTGCAGTGCAGGGGCTCGGGGGACACGGGCGCAGGAATCCGGTGGACCTTCCTGTGGATGACCAGATGCCCGGCGCGGCTGAAGGCCTTGCCACAGCCGGGGTGGTCGCACTTGTGGTCCAGGGGTCTCCTCTTGACCACCAGGGCCTCCTGCTCATGCATCTTCTGATGGTTCCTGAAGGACTCAAGGTAGGAGTAGACCTTCCCGCAGACAGAGCAGGCGTAGACGCGCGTGGAGCTGCTGAACACAGGCTTCTCTTCCACCGACAACATTGCCACGCGTGGGCGCACCTTGATGATCTCAGAGGGCTTCACCTGCCAGGAGCAGTCGAAGAACTCGCCATCGTCTTGTCTTTCATCAACCCCGTCCACATCTACGTCACTGTTACCACTGCCCCCTTCCTCCTCCTCCTCCTCCTCGGGGGTAGTGGTGGTTGTTCTCCGCCTCTTCTCCGGTAGAGCTTGCTCTGTGGCGGTGTTGCTCGTCCCTTTGGGGCCGGCGTCGGCAGGCCTCTTGGCAGTCCGGCGCCGGTTCTCCTCATCCTCCTCCAGAACGTGCATCCGCAGGTGGGTCTTAAAGGCCTCCCAGCGGGTGAACTGCTGCCCACAGTCCTGGCAGCGCATACTGCACAGCTTCACTAGAGGCAGGGAGGGAGGGAGACGGGGAGAGGAGAGAGGGTGAGGAGAGCAGGGGAGGGAGGAAAGGGAGAGAGGAGGGGAAAAGAGAGAGAGGGAGAGAGAGAGAAGACAAGGCGCGTTAGTGAAATCATTGAGGAACAGCAGTTAAATGGCTCATATAACAAGGTCACCTTAGGCACCAGAAAACACAGACTTACAGAGCTGAGGAGGTTCTCTTCACTGATGGGACCAATACACTCTGCTAGAACCGCTGCCACCTCAAACCCCCACGACACATCTGCTACACATCTACTGCACATCTACTACACACCTAGTATACATTACAGTTACATCTACTGTACATCTCTGCTATTATCATACATAAATTGGTATCACACATTCACTAGTATGACGACTAGAGGTATTCACCAGTATGACTGCTAGAGGTATTCACCAGTATGACTTCTAGAGGTATTCACCAGTATGACTGCTAGAGGTATTCACCAGTATGACTTCTAGAGGTATTCACCAGTATGCTAGAGGTATTCACCAGTATGACTTCTTGAGGTATTCACCAGTATGCTAGAGGTATTCACCAGTATGACTGCTAGAGGTATTCACCAGTATGACTTCTAGAGGTATTCACCAGTATGACTGCTAGAGGTATTCACCAGTATGACTTCTAGAGGTATTCACCAGTATGCTAGAGGTATTCACCAGTGTGACTTCTTGAGGTATTCACCAGTATGCTAGAGGTATTCACCAGTATGCTAGAGGTATTCACCAGTATGACTTCTAGAGGTATTCACCAGTATGCTAGAGGTATTCACCAGTATGACTGCTAGAGGTATTCACCAGTATGACTGCTAGAGGTATTCACCAGTATGACTTCTAGAGGTATTCACCAGTATGCTAGAGGTATTCACCAGTATGACTGCTAGAGGTATTCACCAGTATGCTAGAGGTATTCACCAGTATGACTTCTAGGGGTATTCACCAGTATGACTTCTAGAGGTATTCACCAGTATGACTGCTAGAGGTATTCACCAGTATGCTAGAGGTATTCACCAGTATGACTTCTAGGGGTATTCACCAGTATGACTTCTAGAGGTATTCACCAGTATGACTTCTAGAGGTATTCACTAGTATGACTTCTAGAGGTATTCACCAGTATGACTGCTAGAGGTATTCACCAGTATGACCTCTAGAGGTATTCACCAGTATGACCTCTAGAGGTATTCACCAGTATGACCTCTAGAGGTATTCACCAGTATGACCTCTAGAGGTATTCCTCTAGGAGTTCACTATGAAGAGTGCTGCTTCTGTCACAGGAATTGAGACGAGAGGCTCCTTCAGTCTCTATCAAAGCGACTGTGTGAAACAATGGGAGAGTGTGGCTGTGAAGAACAGGTGGGCGACAGCACCGTCACTCCACCATCCACCACATCCTCCTCCGTCACTCAACACAACAAAACACAGACAGCTCATACTTTAGTTTCAACCATTTACTAAAACCTTCTTCATTCAGCCGTTAATAATATAGTTGTTTAAAGGTGGTTACATCTGGAGAAGAGTGGTCAACAATCTAGTTTAGCCTAGTCTGAAGTGTTAGGAAAAGACTAGACTGTGATAAAGGTCTCTTTAAAACAAACATTACAAAAAAAACAAACCAACTGAACAAACAACTACATAAACAAGTGCCAGTCTTTTAGGACGGCTGTCAAAGGATACCGTTTGCACAACACAGATAATAAAATAACATAAAATAAAAACAAACAGAATGGTGGATAGTTAGTACCAAGAACTAAAGCAGTTGAATCATGGAAACATTCAATTGTTCTAATCAATAAATGTTATATTAGTGGTTCTATTTATTAAATCAAATCAAACACAACCAAGTAGTGACTACTACTCCAAACACCTGTGACAACTTAAAGCCAGAATTTGATTAATTTCACTCTTACGAGGTCAAGTGCATGTTATTGACATTTCACCATTCCCCTCTTTGCATATATACTGCACATAAGCAAGAACACAACCAAAGATAACGCTTCTTCAAAGACACGCTGGATGAGAAAGTCTCTCTATATACAGAAACAGTAAAGCACCATTCTCTAAATCAAACAGCAGTTAGCATACTCAAAATGATCCTTCTCTGTAACGATGCGTTTCTAAGCGAGGGGGACACGTTTCTAAACATGGGAACTGATAAAGGGAGCTACTCTGCAGATATGTTTAGATATATGTACACGTCCAGTGTGGAAAAAAAGCCTGAGACAGAACAGGAGTGTCTTGTAGTGAGCTGAGTTAGTTAAGCACTTACAGTCAAACAACTTACATTAAGTTGTCCCCTATACCCATCTAATAATGCTGTAATTACATAGCTATAACATGGCTATGACATAGCTATGACATGGTATATTGAGTTAAACAAGCGGAATAAGGGACTAACATTACCGCAGTAACAAATCAATCCTGCACTATGTAACATCTAACCCTAACCCTTTAATATGCTTACTAGGGTTTTATATCACAGTTATTACACAGGTATAAGCCGGGCAACTTAATGTGCAGTGAGACCAATAGTTGTAATAACAGCATTGTACAGATAAGAGTAAGAGGAGTGAGTCTATGGGACTATTTGTCTTTGCAAAAAACCCTGGAGAGAAAAACGTCCATCTTTGAAATTGAGACGCTGAAGTAGAAAGAAGCTGCATAAGTGAAAAGCCTCCTTTCAACTTCTGATATTTCTTCACCAGGGGAGGCTAGTGGAGGTAGAAATCGGAGGACGGGCTGGTTATAATGCATGGAGTGATGCGTTTGAGCCCATCCTTCGATTTCTGCCTCCACCAGCCTCCCCTGCCCTTCCTATCTGGTCAGCTCCTCTCTAGTACGCTCCGCGCGCATGTTCAATATAGTGCTGATGCAGCTCCACCTCGCGACTGAAAGACATTCCACATTCAAGGCAGGTAAGGCCGGTGTCAGAGTCCCTGGTAGTCTGAGCGGCAAGGGCTTTGCCCTGGCCCTTATCATCGCCCATGCACTCCTGGTGGTGGTCGATGAGGTCTCTGATCTCAGAGAAAGTCCTGGGGCAGAGGGAGCAGCGGTACGAGTCGTCGCTGCTGTGCTGGTCCTCGTGCCTCTGCAGGGCGGCCGGGGAGAGGAAGGCTTTACCACAGTGCTGGCACTTGTGGCTGTTCTGTGAGCGCGGAGGGCCGTGGTGAGAGGAGGGGGGGGCGGTGGGTGGAAGGAGTCGTTTGTTGGACTTGGTGCCGTTGGGGTAACTGTGGCGAGGCGGGGTGAGTTTGGGGGGAGGAGACCCTGAGGTGAGGGAGGAGCTCAGCCGATAGCGGAGCTCCGTGGGGAGGCGCCTTCGGACCGCGTCGTGCCACACCAGGTGCTGCTGCAGCTGCGTTTCGGTCCAGTAACCGCGGCAACACAGGGCGCAGCAGTGAGGCCGCGTCCGGGCCAGGTCCTTGTGGCCCGCCAGCTGGTCCTCCGTGGGGAACGCCTTCCCACACTTGTCACATTTGAACAGGCATTTAGCTGCCTGCTGCTGCTCAGGGGAGCGGCCGGTTGGGGACGAGGAGGGGTCCTCCATCACCACGGCGGCTGCTGCTACTTTAGGGGGTTTGACCTCGGGCCGGGGTGCTGCTGCTTTAGGAGGTTTGACCTCGGGCCGGGGTGCTGCTGCTTTAAGGGGTTTGGGGGGTTTGACCTCAGGCTGGAGTCCTGCTGCTTTAGGAGGTTTGCCCTCGGGCTGGAGTGCTGCTGCTTTAGGGGGTTTGACTTTGGGCCGGAGTGCTGGACAGGTCTTCTTGTGGTTGTATAGCGCCCCGGCAGAGCTGTAGGTCTTCCCACAGTCCAGGCAAGGGATGGACTTCCGGAGCGGCAGGCCCTTCCTCCTCCTCCTCCGGCTGGCTCTACTCCTCCCCTTAGAGACAGCAGCGGGTTTGTTCTTTACGACAGCGTTGACGGTCTCCACTTTACTTTCCTTCTTCGCTCTGCGTTTAAGCGTGTTGTCGTCGTTGTTGTTGCCGCCGGTAACCGTGTTGTCTCCCTCAGTAACCGTGGCTATGGTTTCGGCCGAAGCAACTTTGCCCCTGGAGGCCGTCTTGGCCTTCCCCTTCACCCGAGAGTGGGCCTGCCACTTGTGAGCCCGCAGGCCCCGGATCTTCATGAAGCGCATGCTGCAGTGGGGACACGCGTGGACTTTAGATTTCATCTTTGCTTTCTTTGATGGGACAGCCTCATTGTTAGAGGACTCGGGGTCCTGTGTCTCGTGGACCTGGTCTTCCTGAAGGTCTGCAGGCTCTGTAGTGGCATCACTATGCTCAGTCTCATAGTGGGAAGCTAAGAGGGAGCCCTTGTTAAAGGCCTTGTTACATTCAGGACATGCAAACTCGGTGTGCGGGCTCTTACTGCTGCCTTCCACGCTGGTGTCGTTGTCCTGGGGCTCGGCCTCTGCTCTGGTCTGGCAGGGAGGGTAGTAGAGCTGGTGCCGGCGGAGAACACACAGGTAAAAGAAGCCCTTCCCACACCTGTTGCAGTGGAATGGGCCGTCGTCGACGGGCCTGAGGGAGGAGCTGGTCCTGTCGTCCTTCGCTAGTGACCCGGCGAACTTCTTATCTGTGTGCCAGCGTCGGTGAGTTCCAAGGGCTGCGTTGCTGACAAAACCCCGCCCACATTCCGGACAGAAGAACAGACCTTTAGTTGTTGGGGTCTCCCGCTTGGGTTCCTTCTCTTGTTTGGGTTCCTTGAGGACTGGGGGAGCTTGTGGTGGTTTTAGTTTCCCTTTTGACCTATGACCCTGGAGGTGTATTCTCTTGTGGAAGTTCAGCGCCCCGACGACAGCAAAACTCCTCTCACACTCTTTGCATTTGTATTTCAAATCCACCATTTTCTCCGCTGTTTGAGAATCCATTTCATTATTTATCTCTTTTTTAGTCATTTTCTTTTCTACTTTCTCAGAGTCTCCCTTCTTTACATCCAACTCTTCATCATCAACCCCTGATTTGCCACACAGTTTTTTGTGATACTGCAATGCGAGTAAATTGTTAAACACAGAAGGACATGTGGGGCATTTCAGTTTCCTCGCCTTGGCAGATCTAACAGAGTCTGACGAGGAGACGGGCTGGGCGGTTTCCTCATCACGGCTCTGACCGTCAGGCTTCTTCTTGCTACACAGTTTCTGATGCGACTGCAACGAGGCCTTGTTGTTGAAGTGTGAGAGGCAAGCAGGACACTGCAGCTCCTTGTGTTCCTGGGCAGACCTGGGCGACGAGGGGCTGTAGTCCGTCTCGTAGCCGTGGCTCTTCATGTGGAACTTGAGGGCCTTGTCACGGGAGAACAGCTTCCCACAGTCGGGGCAGCTGTAGGAGTTCTTCTGGACCTGCTCCACCTGGTGCTGGAAAGACTTGATGGGTGGCGGGAGGAGGTGGGCGCTGTGGACAAACTGGTGCCTGAGGAGGCTGGAGAGGATGCGGAAGGACTTCCCGCAGAGCTCACATGTGTGATTCCCGTCCTCGTGAGACCTCATGTGAGATTTCATGATGCCTTTGTGGCGGAACTTCCTCCCACACACGGGACAGGCGATCTGAGCTCTGGCACGTCGCCGACCGGTCACGGGAACAGGAAGTGACGCCGACTTCGACAACATCGTCCCTCTCCTCTGCCTCAGGTCCGCACACTGGGCCTGGTTCTGCTGGTGAAGAGAATATGCTCCTTGGGACCAGAACCCCTTCCCACACACATCACAATGATACACCTTCGGGCCCAACAGAGTTTTCTTTGGGTTAAACGCCTCTTTTTTAGTGTCCATTTCATTGTCCACTTCTACCTCGGGGTCTTTAACGGCCTCTCTGGGTTTGTTTCCAGCGGGGCAGGTTTTCTTGTGGGAGTGCAGGCCGCTGCGGTGGGAGTAGGACACCTCACAGTCGGGGCATTGGTGGGGTTTGGGTTTGGGGTGGTGCTGCTGGTGAGAGTGTAGCGCTGACACGCGGGAGAAACACTTCCCGCATTGGTCACATTTGAAGCTGTTCTTCTGCAGCCTGTCCAGCTGGTACAGTATGTTCTTGTAGGGCCGCCTGTCAACGTGTTTCCTTGTGTGGTTGTAGTGGGCAGACTGGCTCTTGGTTTCCAGGCCACAGATGTGGCACGTGAACACAGGGGGAGGCAGCCCGTTGTTCCATCGTTTGTTCTTGTCGACTTTGTGCCACATCCTGTGAGTACGTAGCGAGGCGGCGCTGGTGAACCAGCGATAACAGTCAGGGCAGTTAAACCTCTGGGGAGGCGGGGCTTTCTCCTCCGCACTCTCCTCCGCCCAGCGCTTGCTCCTGTGCCACATTTTGTGAGAGCCCAAAGACGTAGCGCTGGTGAACCAGCGGTCACACTCGGGGCAGTTAAATCTCGGAAGCTGTGTTTCCTCCATCTCCATCCTCTCCATTTCCAGAGCTCCTTGTTCATCCAATGGCTCAAAGTCAATTTGTACAATTTTAAGATCAATCTCTGGTTTAGAACGAAGTAAACTGGGAGACAGCTCGTTAATGTCTTCTTTCCCTTCCTGGTCCGACTCACACACCAGTTCCAGGTCAGGGTTCAAGTCGGGGTCAACTTCCTCCTCCTCGTCCCTCACAGACCCCTCTGACCCACTCACACTGATCACCTCCACGTTGAAATCCCTCACATCACCCTCCTCCTCTTCATCAGTGTCATTATTACCCCAGGCCTCTCCTCCTCTCTCAGCCACAGGGGAGTGAATAGCATCAGGGTCTTCATACACCATGGATCCAATAGCGAAGCTCTCACTCTCCACCCTCTCATACACCAAGAGCTTCTGTTGAGGTAGCGCCAGCGGTGAAGTTGGCTTGCGGGGGGCTTCCTTCTCCTTCTCCCTCTCCGTCTCCGTCCCTCGGACATCCCCCGCGTGGGAGAGCTGGTGGGACTGGAGGGCCGAGGCCCTGGAGAAGCGAAGGCCACAGTCCATACATTCGAAGGCCTTCTTCTGTAGCTGGCAGACCTGGTGGAGGAAGGACTTGGCCGGGACCTCCTCGGCGCTGTGGGCCAGGCGCTGGTGTTTGTAGTAGAACGTCAGAGTCATGAACACCTTCCCACACTCCTCACACGGGAACTTCTCCCCTCCGCCGAGCGCCTGGCGTCTGGTGTGCCAGCGTTGATGGTTAACAAGGGCAGGGTAGCTACCATAGGTCTTCTCACACACACTGCAGCTAAACCTCTCTGGCTTTTTCTTTGGTTTTCCAGAACATTTCTCATTGTGGCTGAATCTTTGGTGGGCCTTGATGCCGGCCTGGGTGCGACTGGCTTTCCCACACGTACACACAAACAGCTTCTGCTGTGCACTGTCTGTCTGTTCCGTTGCTCTGTCTCCCTCCTCACCTCTCCCGACCAGAGGTTCCTCTGAGGGTGGAGGCGGAGACCCCTCTGCAGCGGAGGGCTTCTCTGTGGCCCTGTTCCGGGACTTGACTATGAGGTTGACCTCGTGGCAGCGGCGGTGGGCGTCCAGGGCCGAGGCACGGGAGTAACAGCGGCCGCACGTGTCACACCGGAACGACTTCTTCTTCAGGTCTGCCAGCTGGTGGAACACAGACTTGGAGGGCTCCTGGTGCGAACGGCGGTGGTTGAGGAGGTGGCCCAGGATGGAGTAGGACTTCGGACAGTCTTGACATTCGTAGAGTTGGTGCTTGGTCCCCCGGGGGCTCTGCTGCTCTGAGGGGGGAACAGAGTTCTGCTGCTCTGAGGGGGGAACAGAGTTCTGCTGCTCTGAGGGGGGAACAGACTTCTGCTGCTCTGAAGGGGGAACAGACTTCTGCTGCCCTGAAGGGGGAACGGCAACGACAGGCTCCTTCTGCTGGAGGGATTCCTTCTGGTGTCTCCTCTGGAGGCTGTTGAAGCCTCTGGAGTCTGCGAACGTCTGTCTACACAGCGTCTGCCGGCCGTCTCCCTCCGAGACCAGCATGGCGTCCAGCTGCTCGTCAGAGTCCAGGCAGACTATGGGCCCGTCGTGGGCATGGGGATAAGCGCGGCAGTGCTCCAGGTACGCGGCCTCCTCCCCAAAGGCTTCTCCACAATCCAGACAGCGGAAAAGCCCTTCCCCTAGAAATAGAAAGGGGAAAATGGAGGTCAGGGCCACTCTCCTGTTGCCAAAGAAAAGAAGAGAAAAGAAAACAAACATAACGTAACATAAAGGCAAAAAAGTTAAATGTTGTTTTCTTTTACTAAACGCAGGAAGAGACGAGGACACGCATTAATTTACCATGGAAGCAAATCTTTTATTTCAATTACAATATCGTCAAGACAACGCAGCAATGGACAATATCCTTGACTTCTTTAAATGTTTGTTAGGAATGCATTATGCTTGCTAGTAACCTTAAATTGCATATCCATACAATGATGACTCAATGCAAGTAATATCCTGTTTGGTCACATATTGCCCAAATACCTAACATGTAATAACACCTTTATTACAATGCTATCCTACCAACATGTTAGGCTACATAGTGCATCAGTGGTTTGGGTTATTTGAGTACCATGCAATTCCTACATATCTAGGTAACAACATGTTCATAAGTGTTATTACTAATTAAAGCGTTCTTAGAGAGGGATGGGGAAGCTGTCAGTATGTCATGTAGGTATGTTCTATTGCACTCCGTTGAAATTCAAACTCAATTCAAACTAACCCAAACATGTACAGCCAAGATCAAAATCATCTCTAAAACAGCATGCCATTTCACAAGATATCCTGTATTCAGGCTTTCATTATACCCTGTAGAAGGCACCAGAATCAGACAGACAGCTCCATCTGTGACTATGATTATGTTAATATTTACTAGGATTACACACACAACATCCAAATGTAAATATAAATATAATCATTGTCACATATGCGGCTCACAAAATCGGTGACAAACGGACAAACATACGGACAAGCAAACGGTCCTGAGTCCTGCGAAGTCAGCGCTGTTGGGGTGAATCTGCTGTCTATCTGTGGGTCTGACTAATTGCTGGAACGAATAAGTTAAATGGACCGTTCGATATTCCATTTCCAAATACAACGTCTTGACAGTTGTGCAAATGTAGTATTTATGAATTTCCTCACTGATCAGAAGCTCCCAGTTGAAAAGAAAAACAATGACGGAACTAACAGTGTTAACTAATAACGCAACGTTCCAATCCATTCCAGCAATTAAACGGACACTAGCTAGCTATCCAAACCAGGTAATTCAGGGCATTGTAGCATTACATTATCCGTGTGTGAAGGGGAGATGAGGCGAGCTTACCATCGGTACTGTCAGCCGCGGCGCCGCTCGCTGTTTCGGTGTTCTTCTTGGAGACACCGGACTCATCTTTGATCCGTTCCTCCTCTTTGACGATCACGGCAGCGACATCCTCCATCGCTACACCTCTGGCGTGGCGGTGCCTCGGCTAGGCCACTGCAACCTGGATGTTCGTCTTCAGTTATTTCTTTACGTAGATTCAGCTACTTTAATGTTAGCAAGGACGGCAGTGTAACATGTTAAGGTCCCGTCTGGTTGTGCTCAGACAGTAGTCATCTCGTGAATTGCGTGGAAAAACGCCTCCTTTCGCGGAGTAAACATCCAGCTAGCAGGAGGACGCTAGCTAGCCAGCTAGCTCAGAACACTGAGGTCTCGCGTGCTCTGGCTGATGACGCTGAGTTCCAAATCACGCTTGCGAGAAAGTCGCGAGAACACGCAGCGAATCATAACAGCCCATTTCAACGTGTTTTAGTGCGATATGAAAACATGATAATAATATTAATGACCATACTGAACCAACTACATTGTACACATGGCCTCCAGACATTCATCCAGCTTACTCGCTGTATTACTTTGTTGTTGTGTTGTCTGCAGCTGTTTGAATTGGAGCCTCGTAGACATTTTTCAACACAGTAGTTAGAAACCAAAACATTTTACGTTTACGTTTATGGCATTTAGCAGATGCCTTTATCCAAACTTACAACACATACATTTGTTTAAGTAAGTGAATCATCTATCCATCAGTCATCATAAGATAAAGTAATCAATGCTCAGACCAGGGGATATTGGCAGTCACAATGCTAGAAGAAGGAATTATTATTATTATTATTATTTAACTATTTACAGGAGAGAAACTTGTACAGGGGGGTAGTGGGGGGGTAATGAAGAGGTCTTTATGAGGTACAGTTAAGATGTAGCCTGAAGAGATGGGTCTTCAATCTACGGCAGAAGATAGGTAGTGACTGCAGTCCTGACAGCAGTGGGAAGCTCTGACTATGAATGTCTCTAGCTATTCATGTCTTCAGTTGTCAATGATTGTTTGAATGTGCAGTGAGTGTATTCAAAATTCCACAGCAAACCAAAACGCATTTGGGTATCTTTCCCTTCATAATCAAGGTTTCACTGTTAGTGTTGCACCAAGCTCTCTGCCTATAACAATCACACTTAACTGAATTATGTTTTATTGAATACAATGTGTACACAGAGGAATTTGTATCTATTTCCAATTAGTTTTATTATTTACATATCTTTTTCACTACAGTCAATGAACAGAGGTAGTAAAAAAAGTCAGGTGTTACATTGTGTTGGTACTGGTTCATCATCCATCAAGCTGTGTTTCTGAGCGGTCAGCTGAGTGGGATAGAGACCAAAGCTAACCATAGCAAACAGTCTGGCTAAAAGGCATTGTGCTCCCAATAACTAACTTCATCAATTTGGCACCATAATGAGGTCTGTTCCCAGACCGGGATGTGCTTTAGCCAGCTACCATGACAACTACACCTGTCAGTCACGCCAGGGGATGGTTGGCATGACAACAGTAGTCACAGGAGTCGGTTGAAGCACAAACTAATCTAGTCCAGGCAACAAAAACAAAAGAAACGTGGGCTTCTAAACCCAAACTAAGAGCTACATTTGGACTTTCTATTGTCTCCGGATCTGAAGCGAAAAAAGAAAAAATAGACTCATTATTCACAGAGAAGTGTTGCTATGGAGAACAGAGAGGACATGCAGACTGTATTCAGACGAGGAAGGCTCCTATATACACGTGGGGCAACGGTGGATAAAATCCACTTGTTTACACTAGAAAACAGTCTAATACAGAGTCATCTACAGAGGGAGGCACGCCATAGTAGAAATGATGTCCATTCATAATGCTGTGGTGGTACAGAACAGCTACAGAAACTGAATTTCACTGCATATGTACGAGTACAACATTATGAATGAGACGGCATCTATACGAGTACAACAAGGAATAAGAATGTAAACAAACTTAAAACCATTACAGTCATAATCTCTACATCAGGGGAAGCTGGTGGAGGCAGAAATCGGAGGTCGGGCTGATTGTAATGCATGGAATGGAATGAAGAATGTTATCAAACACACTTGTTTGATCTCATTCCATTTCATGCTTTACAATGAGCTTGTCCTCCAATTTCTACCTCCACCAGCCTCCCCTGGTCTCTACATAGAACATTGTAGCGGAAGGCAACCCAGTGAACACAGGTTACAGTTAACCTCATGATGGAACAGTACAGAACAGTTGATCCACCAGCTGTCAAACAATGAGGTATGTGCTTGGTCAAAGAGCCATTATAGTTTTAGTACCTTTGATAACAACTTTGTATTTACATAAAGAGGGTAATCGACATGTCCAAAAATGTATTGTAATAGTTAGACAATAAAATGTGAATGAAATGACTTGGAAAAATAGACTAGCGCACTTGGTAGTTCTTTTTGCCCGTGTCAGAAATCTCCCTGTGCGTGTTTCAAGTAGTGCCTCTGTAGTTCCAGTTCCCCTGGCAGAGTCCTGCCACAGATCATGCACTGCAGCAGGCGGTCGTGGGCGAAGGGACGTTTGTGGGGCTCAGTCCTGGGGGCGAGCTGAGGTAGAGACAGGCTCTGGGCCATGTGGGGGGGCCGGTCACTCATCACTGCCTGTGGTGTGAAAAACAGGTTTGGGTGGGGGGGTCTGGGGAGGGAGTGAAGAGGGAGGGGGCCGGGCAGAGTGAGAGGAGGGAGAGGAGCGAGCGGAGGAGAGAGGAAAGGAGAGGTCTGGTTGATGATTATCTGAGCGCCCGCTACCATTGGTTGCTGCTGCTGCAGCTCCTGTCCGTTCCCTGGTTTGATTGGTCCAGCCAGCAGGGTCTGAGGGCCCACCGGCGAGGCCTGGAACCCCCACACAGTGGTCCCCACGCCGTGGGTGAAGCGGTGGGGGTCGTACTGGATGGAGATGGGGACCTTCTGGGTGGAGGTAGGTACGTTCACCCAGCCGGAGGACAGCTGCTGCTTCTGCTGCTCCAGCTCCTGGCTGAGGCCTGCCTTGTCTTGGGGGCTCAGAGTCTTGGGGATCCCTGGTGGGGGTTTGAAGTCCCAGGGACTCCCCGTCATAGCGTGAGACGGAGGGGCGGAGCTAGTCATGACTGTGCTCTGGCCCAGCTGAGCAGAGGAGGCGGCTAACCCCGGGGACCACTGACCCTGCTGCGCCGCTCGCTCCGATTGGCTGACGGCCGGTGACATCACCATGGGGGCCCACATTCTGGCGTCGTCTTTTTTAGGGGGCGTGGCTGTCGCCGACTCCGCCTTCTGGGTGGTCGGCCATCTTGGCATCTGCATCTCCTGGGCCAGTTTGTTGGGGGAGCTCTGGGAGGCGGGCACCACCGGGGACGCCCGCATGCCCCCCCACAGGGTGGCCCCGTCCATGTAGGTGGGGGAGACGGGGAAGTCCATGGGGGCCGAGCTGGGGGGGCCAGGGGGGGTGGAGGTGGGGTTGGTCCCCCAGGGGCTCAGGGGCTTGGTCTGCCTCTGCGGTTCTGTGTCACTCACAGCTGCAGGGCTGGGGTGAAGGTTTTGGGTCACAGCACCGCCGTCTCTCAGAGGAGGGGTTGACATGACGAGAGTCTGAGTGGGAGTGGGGCCGGGCTGGGAGGAGGAGAGGCCCTCAGCCCAGCCTGGGCTCCTCTGCTGGGGCTGGGGTTGTGGTGGGGCTGGGCGGGGCGGGGCGTCTGAGAGCCAGGGCAGCTTCTGCTGGACCAGCTGCCTATCCGGCTGCCACTGCTGCTGGGCCTGGGGTACGAGCTGGAGCTGGGCCTGGAGCTGGGTCTGGGCCTGGGTCTGGGGCGGGCCACCTGAAAGGAAGGAATGAAAGAATGACTGTATGACTGAATGGATGAATGCATGATTGAGTGAGTGAATAGATGAAATCATTATTGCTCTTGTAGGAAATTTGGTTTGCATGATCCTGAGCACAACAATCAAGACACAGACAACAGACATGTTCGAGAAGAGAAGAATACACACACTTGGGTCGGAGTGGTGCAGACTGAATGAAAACAGACACACACTTTTGCTCCAATGCAAACAAGTTGATTCAGCCACCAGCTTGCTGCCAACACGTTGGCTGTCTGCATTTTTTTTTTGCCTTAAATAAACAAGCAGCTCTTTCTTTAACAGACAGACATTAACAATGCCAGGATAAATCACAGATCTCTGGAATCAAACTTTGAATCAAGGCATAATATTAACTATGACAATGGCTACATGGTTTGCAGTGGAGGTCGAGGAAGGAATGAGGAATGGTGTGGAATGGTGTTTGACACCATTCCATCCCATGCATTACAATGAGCCCACCCTCTGATTTCTACCTCTACCAGCCTCCCCTGAAGGCTTATAGCTTCTGTTCTGACACGTCATTACCTCACAACATACAAGCCTGGTCATTCTCAGATCTCTGGAATCAAATTGTGAACCAAGTCATTTCGATGAAGATATTCATTTCGAAATGACATGAACTATTATCCTTGCACTCAGATGGACTCAATTGTTGAGTGACTTGTTAGACATTTTTGCATTTGAGCACATTTTAAGAGTGTCATAGCATAGGGTCTGAATATTTATGTACATATACATGTAGGTATTTCTGTATTTCAATTTGAATACATTTGCAAAAATGTCTAAAAACGTGTTTTTGCTTTGTCATTGTGGGGTATTGTGTGTGGATTGATGGCATATCAATTTTAAATTGAGTCTATAACACAATAACATTTGGAAAAAGTGGGTATAAATACTTTCCGAATGCACTGTACCACCCTCTCTTGGTTTCCTTGTGCCATATATTTTTCAATTGAGCTGTGATGTGATGAAACTTGCTTTTGCCTGCGTTTGCCTGCATAGATTTTAAGCTAAAAATGAATCTTTTCCTGTTAGTTCTTTCCAGATCAATAGGTTACCTGGTTGTTGCTGCCACTGCATGGGCTGCTGGACCATCTGAGGCTGCAGCTGCTGCTGGATCTGCTGCGTCTGGAGCTGCAGCTGGACCAGAGGAGTCTGGAGCTGGGCCTGCAGCTGCTGCTGCTGGGTCGGTACCGGCTGCTGGACCAGGGGCGGGGGCTGCCTCAGGGAAGGCTGGTGCTGTTGGACCGGCTGGGCTTGCCTCTCTCTCTCCTGGGCCTGCTGTTGTAGAGCTGGGACAGGCCTCAGCTGACCTCCCTCCGTCTGCCACTGGACCGGTGGACGTTGGGGTGGAGGTTGGGGTTGTTGTTGCCCCCCCTCGGAGCCCCACTGCTCCTGGTGCCGGTGGCCCGGGTGGTCCCTCTGGGAGGAGAACATGGGGACACCCTGGGGGTGAGGGTGGGGGTGGGACGCCCTCCTCTGCCACTCTGGAGCTCTAGACATGGGGACCTGGTAGGAGGGTGGTGGAGGGTGGTGTTGTTGTTGTTGTTGTTGTTGCTGTTGTTGTTGTTGTTGTTGGGTCATGACCATGCCTGCCCCCCCTGCGCCCACTCCCACCCACCTGGGCCAGCCGGCCGCCAGCCTGCTGCCCCTCCTGCCTCGGCTGCCCCGGCCTCGGAGCCTCATCCCCACGGGGAGCGAGTAGGTGACGCCGGGGCCCTGGCGCTTGCGAGTGTGGATCTTCTGGTGCACCAGCAGGCTGCTCAGCCAGGGGAACGACTTGCCACACTCCTGGCAGCGGTGGGGCCTCTCGCCCGTGTGCGTGTTCAGGTGGTCCCGTAGCAGGTACGCCAGGCCGAAGCTCTTGTCACAGAGGTTGCACTTGTGCGGCTTGTCGCCGTTGTGGGTCAGCATGTGACGCTGCAGCTGCTCCTCGCCCACGTAGCCTTTGCGGCACTTGGTGCAGCGGAAGGGCTTCTGCTCGTGCAGCTTCAGGTGGGTCTTCATGTTCTGCATGAAGGCAAAGTCCTTCCCGCAGTCGGGGCACTTGTAGGGCTTCTGCCCCGTGTGGATGATGAGGTGCTGCTGGAGGTAGCTGCTGAAGCGGAAGGCCTTGCCACAGACCTTGCACTGGTACGGCCGGTCCCTGGAGTGGATCCGCATGTGGAGCTCCAGGACCGAGCGGTGACGGAACGTCTTCCCACACTCAGGGCACCTCAGCGGCTTGCTGCTCATCTCCTCCCCAGCTCTCCATCTCCCCGGCTCCAGCCCCCTCCCCTCCAGCCCCCTCCCCTCCAGGCCCCTCCCCACCCTCCCCGCCCGCTCCACCCCACCCGGGGCAGGTCCGTGGCTGGCCAGGTGGATCTGCCGGTTCCCCGGGTGGGTGAAGGTGGCGGGGCAGTGGGGGCAGGGGTAGGTGGGGCTGTTGTCCCAGGTCTTGTCCGCTCCGTTCTCCCTCTCCAGCCGCTCGTGCTCCATCTCGTGGATGAACATGTGGGCCCTCAGGTCAGCGGGCGTGGCGCACGCCTGGGGGCAGAGGGGGCAGTTAAAGACACGCTGGGGCGGCTCCACACCCTGCTGCACATGTGTGTTCTCCTTCCCCGGATCGCTGCCCTTGACATGGCTGGAGGCATGGGCGTGGAGGCTGGCCAGGTCGGGGAAGGTGAGGGGGCAGACGGGGCAGGGATGGGGGTGGCGTCGGTGGAGGCGACTGTGGGCCTTCATGTTCTGGGCAAAGGCGAAGGTCTTGCCGCAGTCCGGGCAGCAGAAGGGCTTCTGGCCCGTGTGGAGGTACTGGTGGTGCTGCAGGAGGCTGCTGTACTTGAAGGTCTTCCCACAGATGGTGCACTGGTGGGGGCCTCCGCGGGAGTCTTGCTTGTGCTTCCTGCGGTGGTCCTCCATGACCGAGTAGTGTTTGAAGGCAAGGCCGCACTCTGGGCACTCGTAGGGCTTCAGGGCGGCGTGCGAGCGCTGGTGGGACTGAAACGCCACGCCATCTGAACAGGTGTGACCGCACTCCTGGCAGAAGAAGGTGCAGTCCAGGGAGTGGCTGTGCATGTGCTTGGTGATGGACACGCGGTGCTGGAACTCCTTGCGGCAGAGCGGGCAGCGGTAGGGCTTCTCCACCGGGACGTTGCATTTGTGGGCTCTCAGCTTGCCCAGGGCGGGGAACGTCTTGGGGCAGTTCTCACACTGGTAGTGGTAGGAATTCCGATCCCTGTCCTTCTCGTCCCGATCCCTGTCCTTCTCGTCCCGGTCCCTGTCCCTCTCGTCCCTGTCCCGGGCCTTCCTCTCCCCCGTGGCGCGCTGCTCCTCTTCCTCGCGGTGCTCGCCGCGGTGCTTGATGAGGCTGCTGCGGTGCTGGAATGTCAGGCCGCATTCCTTGCAGGTGAGCGAGGCGCGCTCGTCCTCGTGGGCGTGGAAGTGGCGGTGGAGGTTGAACGTCTCCCGCCGGTTGAACCTCTTCCCACACTCTTTGCACACCAGCCGGCTTAGCTTTGGCTTCACTGTTTTCTCCTCTCCTCCTTCTCCTCCTCCCTCTTCGTCGTCCTCTCCTCCTTCTGCCACATCCTTCGTCACACTCTTCGTCGACCCGTCAGAATGTGATGTTTTCTCTTTCCCGACGTCCTCTGCGTCTGAGATCTCTTCAACAGTTCTGTCCGTCTGCATCACCGGCTCCTGCGTCTCAGGGGGTTTCAACACGTCACCCGCATGCACTGTGAAAACAAAACAATACGTTGTGATTAATACAGACGAGCCAGTATCCATTAATAGGGCCTACAAATATATGGTAACTATATCAAATTGGATCGCTGATCACTAAAAATATATATATATATATAGAAAGTGAGATATTGAAGTTGTATGACATTATAGATAAAAGTGTAGTATTCTGAGTCACCTGTGTGATTGATTTCCTATTGGGTACACTGTTGACCAATAACAGAGCTAGTCAGCTATAGTAGTTAGTGTAATTACAGTAAGCCTGTTCAAATGTCAGGAGCTGTCAGAGGAGCTTTACAATCAGACATTTCATGCCATTGTTGCATTCAAACTGTATTGGGTTATTTTAATAACTGCCAATCATCCAGATAAGCTAGCAAGATGGCTATGATATGATATGTAGTGGTAGAGAGAAAGGACAGATACAGTAGCGAGCTATCGTCACATACCATCGTCTTCCCCATTCGCTTTCCGTCCCGCCGTGTGCTCTCCGACGTCATCCTCCGCTTCGGACCAGTCGAAGACCCGCTGGTTATTGCAGGAAACATCGGTGCTGTGGGCCTGTTCATCCGTAGGTGTTAAATCGCCCACCGCATTCGACATCACTGTATTACCACCATCATCATCATCGTCAGTCTGGGGCTTGCTAGCTTCATCCTGGCTGGGCAACCCATCACCACCGAAACATTCCGGTTTCTCGCCCGCGTCCTGACCGGCAGCAGCATTAACCGACTGTTCCGGTATTAACTCGGGTTCGCTTTTCTCTATCAGTCCCCCCGGGTGTTCCGGGTCATCGACAGGGATGTCCTGGCTTGTCGGGGGCTCCGGTGAACCGACGGCGGCCATGTTTACCGTTTACCGCTATCTTCCTCAACATGAAAGCAGCAGGCGAACCGAGGGTGGACGGTGTGACGTCAGGAGCGGCGGTGGGCTGGCGGAGCAGGAAGGTCCCGGCCCCGGGCCCGGGTCTGACGCCTGGGATGCGGCCGGTTGATTTGTGATGTAAATAAAGTAGTTTATTTATTTGTGTTGTGTTGGTGGGCAATGATGCATGTTTGGAGCGCTCACGTTAGTCTAATAAAGTTTCCCACTCAGATCAGTCTAAACATTTCCTATGTGCAACTGGAGCGAAGTAACACAGTGTCACCACTCTTACACACTAGATGACCAATTACTTTACAAGGAAAGACGTTGAACTACACTAAAGCTGCCCTTGAGAGAAATATAGTTTTTCAAATCAAAACTACTTTGAAATAGTAGTTCACTACATGGAAACTACTTCAACCA
Organism: Argentina silus; assembly: GCF_951799395.1. Lineage (NCBI taxonomy): Eukaryota > Metazoa > Chordata > Actinopteri > Argentiniformes > Argentinidae > Argentina > Argentina silus. The sequence continues at coordinate 1,692,395 of NC_139664.1, read as the reverse complement.
ACGCCTGATAATCAGTTAGTGAAAGACGACCAGTCCATGTGACAGAAACACTCACTGGGAGAGGAAAGAAATTGTGAGTGGAGCAAAGTGGGGAGACCGTAGGCAGTGAAGGAAGAAATAGTAGGGAGATTGAAGTTCAAGGGCCGGAATAACAGCTTCATTCCAATTATTTACTTTGTTTTCTTTTGGAAAAATGTAGTTTCTTACCATTCACATGTCAAGTTAATGAAGCAATAATGACCGAGAGGCCGTGATTTATCGCGATTTACCCAACTCCCCCTACCCGTGACAATACTGACGATGAATGTATAAATAACTCACACCCCCGTCTTTGCTCCCACCACATCAATAATACACGTTAACACACCACACACACCCGCAGATCAATGAGTTCATGTTTGCCTTTATTCAACTGTAGTTACTCCATGTCTGCAGAACCCTTCTGCTGTTTACCGTATAAACTGTGCAAAATGGTACACAAATGTTTCCTTTGTTTACAATCCATCGCATCGTTACTGTCCACACACCAGACCTGTCTGTTACTGCCTACACACCAGACCTGTCTGTTACTGCCTACACACCAGACCTGTCTGTTACTGTCCACACACCAGACCTGTCTGTTACTGTCTACACACCAGACCTGTCTGTTACTGTCCACACACCAGACCTGTCTGTTACTGTCTACACACCAGACCTGTCTGTTACTGCCTACACACCAGACCTGTCTGTTACTGTCCACACACCAGACCTGTCTGTTACTGCCTACACACCAGACCTGTCTGTTACTGCCTACACACCAGACCTGTCTGTTACTGTCCACACACCAGACCTGTCTGTTACTGCCTACACACCAGACCTGTCTGTTACTGTCCACATATCAGACCTGTCTGTTACTGTCCACATATCAGACCTGTCTGTTACTGCCTACACACCAGACCTGTCTGTTACTGTCCACATATCAGACCTGTCATGCAGGATAAAAGCGTCATACCGGCACAAATGCTTCAGACATTGATATGATGAGTGGAACCTGGAACCTGGAACATGGACGTGCTTTAGGAAAACACTTCCACATCTGAAAGATTGCAGCCCTATTGTAATGATTTATCATCTAATGGCAAATACATTGTTGTACAATATTTACTTGCATTATATGCATTTGAATGTGAAGATGTGTGTCATTAAACTGAGAGACAGATTAGCATAGACATATTCATACTGTATGCATGGTACATTTAATTGAAACCATGACAACTATCAATCGAACTGTAGGAATTTACTACTACGCGTAAGATGCTCCTATGATAGAAACCTTGTGTTATATACTGCCTTCATAGCTGCTGCTGACTGCTTCATGGGCACACTCTGCAGTGCTTTATGTCAATGTAGTGATGTCATCTAGCTACAGCACCTGGACAGTATTCAACAAGCAGAATGATGTTGGTTCTCGTGTGAAGCAATGCATGTACAAACACACAGGGGTGAACCTGGGAGGAACCACAGGTCACGGAGCCTGGGAAAGGCATGGTCAATTCATCCCTGGTTAGATAGCGATTGTATTTTGATGATCCAAAGTATCCGTTTGTGACGGGCGGGGTTCAAACCCGGGTCTCTCACGTGGAAGACACAAGCATCTATCATTGGGCCAAGAGAACGTCCTCAAGGTCCGAGGGCGACAGTTTAGCAGGGCTACCTAGAGTGATTTCGAATCACCTCCGCTACACTCTTATCATCAGCAGCGTGAGTCTTTGGTTCTGGTAGACGTTTCTGTGTCTGTCCGGTTGCTGCAGCTCAACCCACTGTTTCAATAAATAATAATATCTCAGTGTCAAGTATTTTATGGTCAGGCAAACATTGCTGGATGAAGTGCGCTCTGAATGGCAGACGTAAGCTACTGAAGAAACACAACTTCAATGAGATGGGGCAAAACAATCATTTCAAATCAGATTGTACAGTACGACAGAAAATAAAATAAATTAAGTACATCCATCAAAGCTTTATGTACATTTCTCTTCATCTAACGCCTTCTTCTCCTCCTGTGATCAGTTCTCCCCCGCCGAGGCCGTTGGACTGTTCCGTTAATGACTGAGGGCGGATCAGGGTGGGATGTACCATCTAGTATATCTGGGGGTGGTGGTGGTGGTGGTATGGAGGGGGCTGCTCCTACAGTTGGTTGATTACCTGGCTGCTGGGGCTGGGGCTGGGGCTGGGGCTGGGGCTGGGGCTGGGGCTGGGGCTGGGGCTGGGGCTGAGGATGGGGCTGTTGAGGTTGCTGCGACAGTTGTGGCGATTGTATCTGCTGTTGTTGTTGTTGCTGTAGTTGTAGTTGTGATTGTATCTGCTGTTGTTGTTGCTGCTGTAGTTGTGATTGTATCTGCTGTTGTTGTGAATGCTGCGGGATCTGCTGTTGGGGTTGCTGCGATGGTAGCTGTTGTATATGATGTGGTTGTTGTGGTTGTTGTGGTTGTGGTTGCTGCTGTGCCTCTAGGACTCCCAGTAGCCTTTGAAGGAGAACATTGTTTTGCTGCAGGCTGACGGCCAGAGACTCCTGCGAGGCCACCAGGGTTCTCATGTCTCGCCTGAAGCCTTCTCCAAACTCCCTGAGGCTCTGCTCCACCCTCTCCCCCAGCTGCAGCGCCGCCTCCCCCAGCCCACGCAGCTCCTCCTCCAGCCACGCGCCGCGCGGGGGGGCCTCCAGCGGGCCCTGCTGGGCCCCCAGGGAGGGCTGGGGACTGGGCTGGGGGGTCCCGTTGAGGAAGGGGGCACTGTAGAGGGGAGAGGGGGGCAGCCAGCGCTCTGATGTAGGGGGGGGTCCGATGCCCAGTCCCAGTCCCAGACCGAGCTTCTCCTCCATGCTGCTGTCTGCTCCATCACACTCCGCTTCCCCCACCTCCCCCACCTCCCCCTCACGCTCCCCGCTGTCCTCCTCCTTCTCCAGGGCGTCTCTCTCCAACCCCTCCCCCCCTCCTCCCACTGCACAGGACCAGACAGGGCAGAGGGAAGGCAGGTTAGAATCACAATGGACATGTCTCTGCACTGCAAATGATATGATCAAAGAAAGTCTTAAAATAAGTCTGAATAGTGGACAAAATGGGACTCAATTGTGGCGACATGATAGTTGATGATGTTTAAAAAAACACTGTTCTTGTTAGCAGGGGTCGGAATGAGATCAACTGAAGCAGATAAACGGATCTACATACCTCCCGTACTGACCAGACCTGTGTTTACCATGCTCAGCCTCACCTGGGTCCGTCTCAGTGAAGCTGGTGAAGCTGGCCTTCCCTCTGGTGCTCGGCCTCTGTCTGGCCTGGTGAAGCCTGGGGCTGGCCTGAGCGGAGCGGCCCAGCACGGAGCCTCTGCTGGGGGGCAGGTAGCAGCTGCGGTGGCGGGCGTCGGCCAGCCGGCCCCCGTTCCGTCTCTTCAGGTCGTCCCAGCGCTTCTTGACCTCTCGGAGGGTCCGCGGAACGCGGGACACAGCGTTCACCCGCTCCAGGATGCCGGCCCAGATGCGTTCTCTCTCCCGGCGCCGGAGCCTCCCCGCCGGGCCGAACAGCTCGCCCTCGCACCGGGTCACCTCCGACACCAGAACCTCCAGCTCCGCCCCGCTGAACCGGCTCTTCCTCTTACCAGCACCACCTGATGACAACGCTGAAGACATACCCCTGTCTGGGGAGGGAGAGAGGGGGGGGGGGGGAGGGGAGGGGGAGGGAGAGAGGGGGGGGGAGAGGGGTAGGTAGAGAAAGAAAGAGAAAATCCTAATGTTAATTACATGCTCATTTAAACTCTTGTGAGTTTCACTCATTCAGCACCGTGGGTGAATAAAGTTGCCCCCAAATTGTCAACATTCTAGAGGTCAAGGGTGACTTTATTCACCAGAAACGCATAAATAATGACGCTTCATTTTGTAGCCCATCGGAGTGTTGCTGCTAGGTAAACACCACATAGAACACTTGGCCCTCTAGGTGGCGAGGGTTCCGGAACTCTTTGGCAGTTGGTGAGTTGACATTTGAACCAATAACAATGGATGCCTTTATCTCTACATGATGTATCTGTTTACTATGGCATATGAAGTGAACACTAGAGCTAATGAAGACTATAGCCTACTATACTCACAGCATAAAAACAGGCAGTGAACGTATAACCGTTGAAATCAGTCTCTCTTTTGCCCGAATTCTAATACAGCTGACATGTGTAATACCATCAGAGCTGCTCAGTGTTGACTCTTTTAGGACCTCGCTAAAAACCTCCCTGTTCAGGCAGGCTATTCATGTATAGGACTGGATGCTATGCATGTGACTGTGCTTTGAGTCCATGAGAAAGCGCTATACAAATGTAATGTTGTATTATTATTATTAGTAGTAGTATTAGTATTATTATTCTCCATCTGCATGGCCTATCTAGCCATCCTAAGCCCTCTTACTGTGTTCCAGGGACAGCAGGTCGTCTGAGGACACCCCTGGGGCCATAAGGCTGGGGTGGACCACCACCACGTTGAAGGGCAGACCTCCAGGCAGCCCACTGGCATGGTCGCAGCTGCCCTCAGAGTCGTCATCCTCCCTGGGGAAGCCGTCCTCCGACGCCCCGCCCCCGAACGGCCCCTCCGGAGACTCCACCTTGATGTGCATGGGAGGCGAGTGCTCGTACAGCAGCCCCCCCTCTTCATAGTACTCCGTCATGAGTGGTCTGGTCAGGCCAGACAGACTGACAGACCAGGCCTGGTTACAGACTGACTGACAGACCAGGCCTGGTTACACAGACTGACTGACTGGCTGACAGACAAGGCCTATTTACAGACAGATTGACAGACCAGGCCTGGTTACAGAGACTGACTGACTTACTCACTGACCAGGCCTGGTTACACAGACTGACTGACTTACTGACTGACCAGGCCTGGTTACACTGACTGACTGACTGACTTACTGACTGACAGACCAGGCCTGGTTACACAGACAGACAGACAGACTGACTGACTGACCAGGCCTGGTTACACAGACTGACAGACTGACAGACTGACTGTGCTCCATTCACACAGACACTGGAGTCTCATACAGAATCATTGTTGTTGTTGTTGTTGACATTCAAGCATTGTTTGCCTGGCTATACCTCACTCTACCTCACTCTACCTCACTCTTACCTCACTATACCTCACTATACTAGTCTTCCACTGACTGCAGTTAAGTGGCACATGACCGGATAGTGGAGTTAGGACAGCATCTCGTGTAGAAAGACTGGAATCTTCTGTGTCCATTCACCTGCAGGCACAGCCAGGTCCAGAGGTTCATCAGTTGAAGGCTACTCGTGTGTGGAGGCAACTACACTTTTTAAAAGCCACTAAAACTAGCCCAGTAATTCACTGACAGTTGTTTCAAAACAACTCTATCCACAGCCGCATCAACAGACAACACAAAGCGGTCCAAATAAAGTTGAAGGAATTCTGACGAGCTGAAAATGCTGCATCCAAGCGGCCATATCCCGCCAGCGACATCAGTACGAAATATACTGAGGAGGGGGGATATCAATTCTACAAAGAGAGAAACATAAGACATGTTACCTACCATACAGTTACAGAACTGACAAATGTAAAATCATTAAAAACATGGGTTTAAAAGTTAGGATAAAGTCAAGCACCTTCACAACAGTCGAATTTAGTTTGTCGCATCGATGCGCATTTTTTTCTGCACCACATCCGCAACGGTTGCGCATTCCGCATCTATTCTGGTGCTGATGTAGCACTCTGGCTAGCTGCTAGCAGGGCGCTGCGATAAGTGTAAAAATGACAAAATTGACTAAGTTGGGGAAATGTTGTTCTACTCACCTTCCGATAAATACACGCGGCAGACAAAACAAAACAAAAGCACATTTGATGCAGCTGTCCGAAACGGAACCTCCGATCAAGCTTGAAATTGTACACAAACCGTAGAGCGTCGCGGAATACTGACGTCACGACGAGGGTGTCACATGTTTCTCAGCGCTAGAGTTCTGTCCCTGTCACTGTTTCTGTCTCTCTATCACTGTTTCTGTCTCTCTGTCACTGTCTCTGTCTCTCTGTCACTGTTTCTGTCTCTCTATCACTGTTTCTGTCTCTCTGTCACTGTTTCTGTCTCTCTGTCACTGTTTCTGTCTCTCTATCACTGTTTCTGTCTCTCTGTCACTGTTTCTGTCACTGTCTCTGTTTCTGTCTCTCTGTCACTGTGTCTGTCTCTGTCTCTCTGTCACTGTTTCTGTCTCTCTGTCACTGTTTCTGTCACTGTTTCTGTCTCTCTGTCACTGTTTCTGTCACTGTCTCTGTTTCTGTCTCTCTGTCACTGTGTCTGTGTCTGTCTCTCTGTCACTGTTTCTGTTTCTGTCACTGTTTCCGTCTCTGTCACTCCACTCTGCTCGAGCTTCCTCTCCTCTGTTCTCATTCTTCTGGACCTGTCTGCTGCATTCGACACATTGGCAACACGTGTCTCTGCGTGTCTTGCAGACATTTCCGCTTGGATGTCAGCCCACCACCTCAAGCTCAAACTTAACAAGACTGAGCTGCTCTTCCTCCCAGGGAAAGCCTGCCCTCTCCAACACTTCTCCATCACAGCCAAGAACCTTGGGATGATCCTTGACAACCACTTATCCTGTGTGGTGAACATCACAGCGACAGCACGCTCCTGTAGATTCTCCCTCTACAACATCAGAAGGATACGTCCATTCCTCACCAGAGAAGCAGCACAACTTTTGGTCCAAACACTTGTGATCTCTCGCCTTGACTACTGCAACGCACTCTTGGCCGGTCTCCCCGCCTCCTCCATCAGGCCTCTACAGCTCATCCAGAACGCTGCCGCCCGTCTGGTGTTCAATCTCCCCAAATTCTCCCATGTCACTCCCCTCCTCCACACCCTTCACTGGCTCCTGGTAACAGCTCGCATCAGATTCAAGACCCTAGTGCTCGCCTAGCAACGACCAATCCCTCAACCCCCCCTGTACTAACCCTAACCCCTGCCTAACCCTATACTAACCCTAACCCCTGCCTGATCACTCAGCTCTTCCACCTCGGCTGGCTGTGTGGCACTGTCCTGGCGCCCCGCTGGTGGAACGAGCTTCTCACTGCTGTCAGGACTGCAGAGTCACTACCTATCTTCCGCCGTAGACTGAAGATAGATCTTGACTGTCCCTCCTAAAGACCTCTTCATCCCACTACCCCCCTGTACAGTTTCTCTACAGTAAATTAAAAAAAAAAAAAAAAAAAGTAATTCTTCCTTTTTCGAGCATTGTGACAGCCAACGGCCCCTGGTCCTAGCATAGATTGTTTTTTCTTTCTACGATGACTGATGGATAGATGATTGACTTACTTCGACAAATGTAGTTGTTGTAAGTCGCTTTGGATAAAGGCATCTGCTAAATGTCTAAAATGTAAATGTAATGTAAATGCATGTAGTTCACGTGTTATATATAGATTTATCACCTGTATATTTCTACCTGTAGGTGTTCTCATGTTGGCACATTTCCAGGAAACCTGGCAGAGACGCATAGCCTAGCCGTTATTGAACAGATCTAAATCAGACATGGTTTAGGGTGGTCCAGTGGTCTTGCCCTTCGCTGCTCATAGGACATCGCATGCCATGGAGACACGAGGAGCTTGTCCCATCCCTCGCGCTCAACGTTTACCTCAGAAAGACCTGAGACCAACGGTCGCTAGAGGAAACCTCACAGGCCAAAGGGACTGTTTCTTTCCATTATTATTTTCTTTAAACACGCTATTATCTAATATTTCATAATTTTATGAGGGGGTGTGCCTGGCTGTGTTAGCCCCAACGAAACGTAGTTAGCTAGCTAGCTAGCTAGCAGAGCCCGGCGGTTGACAGAAAAACAGCTAGTTACAAGCAAGCTAATGTGTCGTCGCTAGTAGATAACAACATACGCTTGCTGGTAAAAGCTAAATGATGCCTAATATAAAGTACAACCAGTAGTTTCGCTCATATGAGCAGTAATAGTAATAAGTTATCTATTTTTCTAACGCAAAGAAGGTCGAGGAGGGTTTGGAGCCTTGGTCCAGGTCCATCTAGTAGCGGCTAGCATGAGTTCCTGTGAAGAGGTGAGCGGTAGTTAGCTGCAGGTCAGCCAGCCAGCTAACGTCAGGTAGCATTTTAAAGTTTACGACGCTGATGAAACTACTAGTAGTAGTTATGAAGAACGACTAGTAGTAGTTATGAGAAGTGGTGAGTACGTACACCAATGCTTGAGGCTGAACCGATACACCTGCGCACCGCTAGGAGGATGTCTACCAGGACCTGCGGACGCATGTCTCCATGGTGGAGTGGAGGAGGAATGGCCCGCCTGGAGGAATGGGAGAAAGTCCACTACAAGAACATGAAGAGGAATCACCTGGTCATGCTGGCTATAGGTATCTGTCCTGCTGTGTGGATAGGATGGATATATGAGGCTACTGGTCAATAGTGTAGTCTGGTAGTCAGGCTCTCTGTAGCCACAGAGCACACCTTTGGCAAGCCAAAGGTTCATATTTTCCTCTTTCTCCCATCCCTCTCTTTTCTCTCCTTCAGTCTCTCTTCCTCTCTCTCTGTCCTGACTCCTCTCACATTCACATTCATCTACATTCACTTCCTTCTCTCCTCTCCTCCTCTCCCTGTTGTTCAGTTTCAACTTCTATATTACACTGATTTATATAACTAATTTCTGTGGTTTCAACATAGTTGGTTAAACTGTTTTCTCACCCTTTCTCTGACATCCCCCCCCCCCAAAACGGGGAGTCCCAGTCTCAGGTGTTCTCCTGCTCTGTGTGTCCGTTCTCCTACACGGCTCAGATCTTACTCCACAAGCACATAAAGAGATGCCACTATGACAAGTACGTCAGACTGCTGAGGACCAGAGAGATCAGACCAGAGTGTCTTGTCTTCCAGAGGCCCACAACCGCCCCCCACCACCTCAGACACGCCAAATTTATTTGGGTTTATCCTCCATTTTGTCCCCACTTTTTACCTCTACACACATAGCAACAGTCTAACATGTCAGACTAATGGTGTCACTGGGACAGCAGTTAGGAACTGATTCATACCAGGCTACTGGAGATGGGACCTGAACACAACAACACATGCTGCTGGGACATGAAGTAATCAACCCACATGTCCACAGTCATTCATTTTCAAGACATCTTTCAAACAGCTGCTCCTCATGTCACCAACATTGTTCCTGCAGTGATAAAAGTTCTGTTGCCCCACAGTACAAGGATATTTAGTCCAAAGCAGAAGGGAAACTGGTGACCACACCCTGCAGTAATGGACGGTATCAGTGGATTTGTCAGCCAGTTGTTAGGTGGATATTTAGCCAATCAGTGTGATTTCATACATGTCCCAAGTATCATCAAAATTGTCCCGGTGGCGTCGGAGGAACAACTTGTGATAAACGGACAGAGACCGTTTCACAGTCTCTCCGATTTCAATAAATAAACAGGACCTGCGAGTTATAGCTCCTGACATTTAAGTGCTGTTGCGCAGAGATGGAGTTCAGGTGACAGTTTGTGACAGTACATTGTTTTTGTCAGCAGCACACAGAAACACAGGATCAATATTCTGGGTGACATCATTACAAACAGTCAGTGCTAGGCATAGGCAGCCATTATGTCATATTAGCACCAGGTCATGTTTCTCTGTGAACCAAGTCCTCAACTACACTATCTCTCCATCATGTCTACCCCCTCAGACAGACAATCCCCTCCTCCCTCAACTCTCTCCATCATGTCTACCCCCTCAGACAGACAGTCCCCTCCTCCCTCAGCTGGCGTGAGCCTCTGAGGTGTGTCTGGTCAGGGAGACTTCCTGGATGAACCTCTCCCCACAGGTGGAGCAGTGGAAGGGGCGGAGCTGACCCCTCGCCGGCCTGGAGACCAACCCACTTCCTGTTCCTGTCTCTGGTTGGCTCTGATTGGCTGTGGGGGGCCAGGGGCGGTGCTTGGCTGTCATGTGTCTCTCCCAGGTTCGAGGGTCATTGAAGATGATGTGACAGTGCTCACAGCTCATTGGAGTGGCAGCTCTGTCTTTCTCCATGTCCGTGCCTGAAATAAAAACAAACTTTAGACAACGACAAAATAATTTCCCAACTGCATTATGGGCTGTGTCCACAGAAAGATTTTATTTCAAACGGCGGCTGAACAAGTCGCTTTCTCAGCACTGTAGAACCACAGCGTGGAGCTGAGGCTCCTGAACGCTTTCATCAATAAATCACACCTGATATAAATCACACCTGATATAAATCACACCTGGATTAAAATCATTTTACAAACCGACTGGAGTAAGATGAACTTGAGAGAGAACAACATAATAATAATTATTGTTATTGCAGAGAATGAACACCTATTTTACAGTATATGAAAGGTTAATCTCAGTACATTGCAGAGATCTGTGCTCACCGTCTGTTTTCGAATGTTCAGTTTGACCTCCCACCCTCTCCTCCTCTGTCTCTCTGTGTGCGCTGCCATGCAGTGAGTCCTCCGCGCCAGCAGGGGGCAGGCTCCACTTGCTGTGTGTGCGCTGGTGAGCGGAGAGCAGGCGTGAGGAGGGGAAGGTGCGGTCGCAGACACAGCAGGCGAACACGGTACGCCCGCGGAGGCATCTCTCATAGTCAGCAGGGTGTTTGAAGCGTAGGTGACGCTCGGCTGTCTCTGGGTCGCGGAACGTCATAAAGCACTGGTGGCACTGGGAGGGCTGGGCTGGGGGGGGGGGGGGGGGGGAGAGAGAACATCATTATAATGGCGGCAGTACAGGCCTAGGAAAGCATCACCAGAGGATGTACGCAGCCTCTGGTGGGATCAATGGGTCGCAGACTTCAGGCAGTTATTGGAGGATTGTCAACCAAATACTAAACATGAGTCTAAACTGTTGGAGTATAGAGCTAAAAGAAGACAAAATGCTTCCTCTTTCCAATACTTATGGAGGGCACTGTATCGTAAACATTCAGGAACTATAAAGGAGACATGAGAAACATTATTATTATTATTATAGAGAATGAATACATATTCAAACACTTTGTGCAGTATATGAAAGGTTAATCTCTTCTATCTTAATAATATCTAATATGTTAAACATTCAGCAACAACATAAAGGAGACATGACAACAACAGAAAGCAGCACGGACGCTCCTCACCTGTGGGTCTGTTAGAGCCATCAGGGATACCCTCCCTGCTTCCTTCCTCTCCCTCCGTCTCTCCCCCTCTCCTCCCCCCATCCTCCTCCTCCCCCCATCTCCTCTCCACTCCGTGCCGGCGGGGGTGAGAGTGGCGGTGGGCGGCCAGCCTGCGGAGGGTCCTGAGCGTGCGGCCGCAGACGCCACAGACGTAGCGTGACTGGGCCGCGTGGCTGCGCTGGTGCATGATGAATGCCGTGGGCCGCAGGAAACGGTCGCCGCACACCGGGCAGCGGAACTCCAGCTTGACCCCCCCCTCCTCCTCCTCCTCCTCCCCCCTCCCCCCTCCATTCAAGATGGCGGTGCAGCAGTGCCCCGTGAGCTCCCAGGAGGAGCTGAAGCAGCGTCGGCACAGTTGACAGCGCCACGTGGAGCCTGACCCCCCCGCCCCCTTCCTCTCCTCTGCTTTTCTCTTCCCCTCTCCCTGGTGGGGGTCCTGGTCATCCTTGAGGAGTTGGACCTCCAGGGACAGAGCTGAGGTGTCACCTAGGGAGAGACAGAGCTGTTGACTATCAGAGCTGAACCCACACTGCGTGGAGAGAAGAAGAAGATGGCTACTTTAGCGATCCCTTAGGGGGAACCCCGAGACAACACCCTGGCAGAGGTAGGCACCTTAGATATGATGCCAGCCACCCTCCAGTCACCAGCTTCCTCCTGGGGTGGGGATCGAACCAGCCGCCTCTCTGACGTCTAGGTAACCACTTAGTTGTGTACTTACTGTACGTCACTCTGGATAAGAACACCTGCTAAATTACTCACATTTAAATGTAACACGTGTTTGTACCTGTAACGAGGTAGACAACTAGAGATGGCATTGTCAGGGTATGAAGAGGATGTTATATCACATGATCATCTAATTAAATGTTTGTTAACATGCTTCTTTTTCTATGCAACAGTCTTGGTACAGATGTAGCAGAGGTGGTTCGGAATCACGCTGTCATGATGGGTAGCCCTGCCTGAGATGTAAACCTAAGTGTTGAGGATGTCCTTTCGGTCTAATGGTAGACACTTGGTTTTCCCATGTAAGACCCTGGTTCGGATCCCGGATGGTCACACAAACCTTGTTCTTCTGACTCCTCTCCCTTCTCCTGTTTGACAGCAGACGTCAGGTACTGATTGGTTGTCTGGTCCTCAGGGTCCGCCTTCTCCTGTTTGACAGCAGACGTCAGGTACTGATTGGTTGTCTGGTCCTCAGGGTCCGCCTTCTCGTGTTTAACAGCGACCGTCAGCATCGTTCCTCTGGACAAACAGACCCTTCCTGTTAGAAACACGTTTCCTTGTGTCCTCTTCTCTGTTCTCCACTCTCTTCCTACTTAAAAAGCATTGAAGGAGTCTAAAGGGAGGAACCTAGGGCTTCTCTTCCAATGCCTTTTTTGTTTCCTTTGAGTAGGAAACGAGTGGAGGAAGGAGGAGAGGACGTGAGGAATCGAGTTTCTAACAATGGAGAAAGAGTCACACTCTCAATCATCCCATTTTGTTAACTGTGACATGGAGGGACGAATCCATACTGGCAGTGACAGATTAAGACGTTAATCACAAATTAATTAATTAAATTGACTTATATCTTTGATTAGGTCTAAGACACACACACACAATGCCTAACAGGGTCAGTAGTCTACTATGCTGATCACACACTATCATTTCCACACAAACAGACAATCTAAACATTTCCACAGTTGTAGTGACAGTCTGTGACTAAAGGAACATAGCTTCAATCATTCCTTTAGTAAAATCATAATTTTAAGGCAGTGATCACAGGAGCAATGTAATAACACACACACGAAAGAATGAAGGCCTTCATCTTCTAGCGACCTGGACTCAGAGACGGACTGGGACTACAAAACGGCCCTGGACTCTCACCCGGCCCGGCCCATTCTTTACCACCGGCCCACTGGGACTTCTCCCGGTGCTTCAGATGCCCAGTCCTCTACTGCCTGGACTGCCGTCGCCCTTACCGTCTCTGCTCCGCAAGACCCAATGGATCCTCTGTCCGCAGCAGAGGAGACCAGCTACAGCGGGACTAAGATGATCATTGATTTTCATCCCGGTGTTTTGACGGTTTGACGGTGAAGGATTTTATTCACGCCCCTTGATGTCGTTGGCGACCGTAATACACTATTAGCCGCGCCTCCATCATTTTACACAACGAAAAAATCAACAGATTGTTTTTGAAGACCGTATGAACTGTAAAACAAATTCATTGTGGATATGAATTGAATAATTATGTTTTAATATCAACCTTCTGTCATTCTTATATGGTGTAAGTGCATAGATCCATCATCCACAGTGGCATTAGCCACAAAACTACTGCAAAACCTCAAAAGACAAACAAGCTTTGTAATCTGTACCCCAACATCAACACGTCCTCTATACAGTATACGCTGTATCTATTATTCTGAACAGAAACAGACAATGAACCAGATCATGTGAAAAGTGGATTTTATTGTTGCTTGACACATTCAACAGACGCACGTGAACAGTTGTCAGTTATCAGAAACAAACTCGGAGCAACAACAGTTTTTAACAGAACAAATTATTTTGTAAACGTAGGGAATTAAGGTTTGTTAATTATGCAAGCATAGTGGTTGTGAATACATTTATCTGTTTGTCTTTGTAAAAGTGGCAAATTTCAATATGTTTATAGACACAGAATAGGTCTACATGAATGTCAAAATAGATGGGACTGAAAACATCTTGTATTTGTTGGTTATATTAAAACACATTCTTCATCAAACAGCTGAGGACTTGAAATCATAAAAAATGCATTACGATGTGATAATGTCCAAGACAAAATATTATAATTGATGTTCAATTCATTTTCAACGTTTTTTGAAAAATAGACTGTAGGCCATGAATTGTCCCTGACTCAAACCTGCGTTGAATTAAAAGCTATGAACATCTTATGAAGACAAGTACGATATTTCCCACATAATGTGTAAGAAACACAAGCCAATACAAACTGCAAAATGGTACAATTGCCTCCTCATAGATGTGCAAGTAACTAAAACAACATATCGTAAAAAATAACCAAATTCACCGTTACTCAACATGACATAGAGCATCATAGACGGGCAGCAACAAACAGAACTCAACTCAAAACTGAATGAAAACGAAAGCTGCACTCTGGGGGGGCTGGAGGGGGGGGGCTGGAAGGGGGGGCTGGAAGGGGGGGCTGGAGGCCTGGCAGCACTCTTCTCTCAGTCCTGAGACATTTATTCACCTCACTGACGGCTCGGTGTGAGGCTGGGGGGGTGGGGGGTGGGGGGTGGTGGCAGGGGGCCGGTGTTCTTCCTTCATTCCATGTTCCGTCGTGGGTAAAGAGTTCAGGCTCCTCACAGCTCTCCTCTGGCGTGCTGCAGGTAATGTTCATACAGCTCTGAGAGGACAGAAAACGAGACCCCACACTCCGCACACTTCACCCCCTCCTCCCTCTCCCCCTCCTCCCTCAACCCCTCCATCACCCCCTCCTCCCTCACCCCCTCCCTCACCCCCTCCTCCCTCACCGCCTCCTGAACTGCTTGGTCCTCCTGCGACCTGCTAAAGGACAGTCTGTCTCTGGTCCAGCGCCTCGCTGCGTTCTCATACGTCCGAACCCGTCTCCCAAATACGTCCCTTTCTTTCCTGATTGAAGGGTTGGGAATGCTGTGTGTGTGTGTGTAGAGAGGAGAAGTGTTGGGAATGCTGTGTGTGTGTGTGTAGAGAGGAGAGGTGTTGGGAATGCTGTGTGTGTGTGTGTAGAGAGGAGAGGTGTTGGGAATGCTGTGTGTGTGTGTGTAGAGAGGAGAAGTGTTGGGAATGCTGTGTGTGTGTGTGTAGAGAAGAGAAGTGTTGGGAATGCTGTGTGTGTGTGTGTAGAGAGGAGAGGTGTTGGGAATGCTGTGTGTGTGTGTGTACAGGGGAGAGGAGCTACTGGGCTGTTGGAGGGTCTGATAGGACTGGTGGATACCTGGCTGGTAGTGTGTCTGTTGGGCTGAAGAAGGCATGGGGACCAGGGGTGATGCTGTGTGAGGTAGGCCTGGGTGGTAGGACAGGACATGGGGGTGACGCGAGCCTCTCTGTGGCGAGTCGGCTTGGAGAGATGGAGAAGGGTGGGGGTGGTGGTAGGGGGGGGGGTTATGGAGGGGTTCAGGGTGGTGGTTTAATACGCCAGAGTTAGAATCAGTCACGCCGGAACGACAGTCATCAGTGGATGAGGAGTTGTCGTAACCATGGTAATCATAGTCATGGCTGTTGTGTTGCGGCGAGGTGTGGCACAGCTGGTGGCTGAAGAGGAGGTCCAGCGTTGTGAAGCTGGCGCCACACTCCTCACACTGGTAAGGCAGGGACGCGGGCCTCCGGCTGGGGTCTGAGGGGGCTCTCCTCGGCCTCTCCTGGACCCACTGGAAGTCCGGGTGCTCCCTCATGTGCTTCTTGTAACGGCCGACGAAGCGGAAACCGCGGCCACACCTGGGGCACATGAACCTGCCCTGCCTCTGCCTGTGGACCCGCTGGTGGCGCCACAGCTTGTGCCAGCTCTCCAGGGTCTTGCCACAGCAGCTGCAGTCGTAGCTCTGGCCCCGGGCGTGGGTCAACATGTGGGCGCGGAGCCTGCCCGTGTGCCTGAACAGGCGTCCGCAGCGTGGGCACAGGTACTTCCTGGGGTCAGAGTTGCGGTCCAGCTGGTTCAGCTTAGACACCAGGTGGGAGAGGTTGTGGGTGGGGATGACGGTCCTCTGGAAAGGCCGTGGAGAGGAGGAGGAGGAGGCTGCTTTGCCTGGGCGAGACTGGGAGGGCTGGCGGCTGGTCTGTTTCTTCTGAGGGGCGTCACTGCTCAATAGGGAGGTGGAGGAGCTCCTCTGTCCAGGGGGCTGAGCTGACTGACCGTGGGCCGGGGAGGGGGGGGCGGTCTGTCTGACTGGCAGGGACCGGCTCTGGACAGCTCTCTGTTGTGAAGGCTGTGACGGCGGGGAAGGTTGTTGATGCTGGTTATTAGAGTCTCTAGGTCTCCTCCTGAGCGGAGAGTTGGAGGGTGCTGCCCTCTGCTGGCCGCCTCCTCCGCAGTGTTTGCGGTGTGCGTTCAACTCGGACCACCAGCTGAAGCGCTGGTCGCAGGACACGCAGCTGAAGAGCTTGCCGCTGGTGTGGGTGTTCATGTGGACGGTGTACTGCTGCAAGTGGTAGAAGATCTTCTTACAGACGTGGCAGTGGTAGGACAAGGAGGGTTTCACCTGCCTGTCGGAGCCGGAGTCCCGATTCCTCCGGTCCGATTTGCAGGAGTGAGTTCTGGCCGAGCGGAGCTGATGGTAGGACTTGCCACACCTGGTGCAGTTATAGGGCTTCACAGCCCAGTGCATGACCTCATGGGTCCGGAGGGTGTAGGAGTAGCCGAAGCCTTTGCCACACACCTCACACTCGTAGGGCTTTTCCTTGGTGTGCGTTCTCAGATGCTTCTTCAACCCGGACCGGAACTGGAACTCCTTCCCGCAGTATTGGCATTCGTGTTTGACGTTTCTCCGAGAAACAGGGGGTAGACCGACGACATCGTTGTCACCCCTGAGGTTGCCGTGGTTTCTCCTGTTGCTCTGGGAGATAGAGGGAGGGGTACGCGCGCTGTCTTTCCTGCTCTCCTTTCGGTACCCGCCCGTCTCGGAGTCCTGGTTGAGGTAATGAGAGTGCATCTTGCAGTGAGAGATGAACTCCTCAGAGTTGGTGAAGGTGATCTTGCAGTAGGGGCACTGCAGCCTCTGGAAGCTCTTCCTGTGGTATTTCTTCATGTGAGATTTGAAGTTTGAGAACTGAGAGAAATCTTTGCCACAGTCGAAGCACTTGAAGGGCCTCTCGCCCGTATGGGAGCGCTGGTGGATGATGAGCTGAGACATGAATTTAAACACGCGACCGCAGTCCTCACATCTGGTGTCCCCCTTCTCCTTTGGCGGTCGGCCACGCCCCCGGGGGTTTGCGTTACTCTTCTCGGTCGCGTCGTCCTCGTCCGAACAATCGCTCTCGTTCTTGACTCTGCCACGAGCTGCTGCTTCCTCACCGAGGAGGATATCTGACTCGGAGCAGGACTCCTGAGTCAAAGTTCCTAGTCCATCTCCATCAGTGTTCCTCTCCTTTCCTCCCCTAGAAAAGTGATCATCTGGGTCACCCTCCGGTGTCTCTCCACCCTGCACCTCCTCTCCGACGTTGTTGTCGTTGTCGTCTCCTCCTCCTCCTTCACCTTCACCTTCACCTTCACCTTCTCCTCCTCCTCCTCCTCCCTCCTCCTCCCCTCCCTGCTGTTTCAACACAGTGTCCGGACCCCCCTGTGACATCCCTCTATCGTTCCCTCTGTCGTTCCACCAAGACCTCCTCCTCCTGTTGCTCCTCCTCATGCCGAAGGTTCGCCACTGTGTTCTCCTCCTCTTCCTCAGACCATCTGTGCTCCTCTGCTCCTCCTCCTCCTCAACTTCCTCCACTTCCTCCTCCTCCTCTTCCACCACCACCTCCTCCACTGCTGTCAACCGTCTCAAATCTCCTCTCCTTCTGTCCACTTTGAGTGGCTCTTTGAACACGGTGTGGTCACAGCTGGCAGCAGCAGTGTGGAGCTCGGTCTTCACTGCGGTGTGGCTGTCTGACTCGGCAGGGGAGTGGTCGTAATCCCCCAGCTCCACCTCCACCTCCTCGGCCTTGATGTTGGGGAGGACCTCGTCTTTCTGGGTCGACCTCCCAGGAATCTGGATGGCTCTGGGGCTGGAGAGGGAGGCCTCCTGGGCCCGGGGAGAGTCAACAGTACCAGGTGACTCTGACACGTCGCTGGGGTTCAGTGTCAGCGTGGGTCCAGTGTCAGTCTCGGCAGGTGCGCTGGGGGCCAGCTGCGGTTTGGTAGCGGCCTTCTCCGGGGGCTGCTGGGGGGGGTCCGGGGGGGTCACAGGCGCGGCCTCAGAGACTGAAGCCCTCTGCGCCAGCGCTAACCGCCTCACCAGTGTCGTCTTCTTCGGTGGTCGTCCTACCTTCCGCTTCACAGGGACAGCAGGCTGGACAACAACAGCAGGCTGGGCAACAACAGCAGGCTGGGCAACAACAGCAGGCTGGGCAACAACAGCAGGCTGAGGATCAATACTGCCTTTCCTTCCCTCAACCTCAACCACTTCCTGTTGAACGCCCTTCCTGCTTCCTGTAACATCACGTCTCTCCGTTCCCTCGCCACAGCCGGCGGGACCCTTCAACACTCCGGAATCTTTGGGAGTATTCCGTAGTCTGGTCACTCTGGGCGGAGCGATCACGCTTCCTCTCTTCCGCTTGCTGGAGATGATTCTGGGGATGTGTTTGCTGTTCTCATGTGACAGTGACGGAATGCTACTGATCTTTTCTAAGTCTACCTTGCATTCTAAAAGCACCTTTTCAACTGCAGTGTGAGAGGGTGACGGACCACCCCTGTTACTCCTCCGCGTCCGTCCAGACCGGTCAGCTTCCACCTCCGCCACGCCGCCACCGTCGTTGGTCACAACACAGTCAAGAGTCTTCTCAACCGGAGCCGCGTTCACTGTCTTCCTGGGTCGACCCCGCTTCCTCTTAACCACCACTGGGGCGGAGTCTAAAGGTTTAGGGTCGGGAGGGGTGGAGTCTATTGGTTTAGGGTCTGGAGAGGCGGGGTCTATTGGTTTAGGGTCTGGAGGGGCGGAGTCATGGACGACCACTCCTCTCTGGGCTGGTTCAGGGTTCATAGGCGGCTCATCACTGTTTACTACACGGTCTGCATCAGCGTCCCGGCTCGGCTTCGGTTCTGCAGAGATCAGACCAGCGGGTTTCAGCTCTGGGTCGACTGCAGCCTTCTGCAGCTTGGCCTTCTTGGGGGGGCGACCGGGTTTCCGTCGGACCACCACCTCCGCTGGCCCCACCACAGCGTCCGGCTTTTTAGTGATAGAGTTCATGATTGGCTCAGGCCTCATCACATCTACCGGCTCTCTAGTAACAGAGGTCCTGATTGGCTCAGTCCCCTTAGGGTCCGCAGTGTCCCGTTCAGCTGGGGAACGACAGCTCACAGGTGAGTCTCCGGTCCTCTCCTCCATGTTCGTCCCGGGCCTGAGGCGTTTCCTCCGTGTGTGACAAACCTCCACAGACTGTCTCCTCTGGGAGCAGATGGAGTCATTAGAGGCAGGGGTCACTGGGGGGGGAGAGTGAGTCAGAGGGTTGGGTCTCGGCTGGGTCCTGCTGGGCTGGGGCCTCCCTCGGGGGGCATGGTCTCTGTGAGGAGTCCTTTAGAGAGGGGAGGGCAGGGCTGTTGTTGTCCTCCTCTAGGTTGATCTTCTCTTCAAATGCCTACAGGAAAACATGAACAAGACAGAACTTAGTTATATGCATGTCTTCCTTTTTCCTTTTCTATTCTAAAAAAATATTTATATTTTCAAAACAATAATTAGCATCGAAGTGTGCAGCAAGTTTCACCCGCCGCCTTCACCTCACCAAAGTGTGCATTCTCTTTTTTTTAAAATATATTCTCAAAAATAAAAACATAGAAATAGACACAAAAACATTTCACACACAAACATGCTATTTGCTAAAGGAAGCCCCAACACAGCTTTCCATGGGATGATCTAATGAGACATAATTGTATGGTCTCCTCTCAAAAAAACAAATTCAATAGAGTGGGATCGATTTAGATGGCATGGGTCAGTAGCTGGTTACCTTTTGGTTGTCAGGCAAAGCATGCAGGGGATGGGGCTGGGGATGGGGCAGAGGCTCAGGATGGAAATGGGTCTGGGTCTGGGTCTGGGTCTGGGTCTGGGGCTAGGTTATAGGGCTGGGTTATAGGGTTATAGGGCTGGGGTCTGGGATATGGGTCTGGGGTATGGGTCTTGGTTATAGGGCTGGGGTATAGGGGTATAGGTCTGGGTCTGGGTCCTTACCTCTTCCTCCGCTAGAGGACATCATGTTCCCCATGGCAGGCTGAGGCTCTGGGCTTCACAGATCAATCAGAGGAGAGAAGGAGAGAAGGGGGGGGGAGGAAGCATTACAACCAGAATCACTGTCATCATCCAGCCATTTTACAGTAGATGTTCTCATTCAGGGCCCAGTGGCTCCTTCCATCACTCTGTTCCCCTCTGGCTGGGGGTGGGGTGATGGTATACATATAGAAACATAATTTCTTGGTTGTCAAAACTCTCAGCGATCACTCTCTCTCTCTCTCACACACACACACACACACACACACACACACACACACACACACACACACACACACACACACACACACACACACACACACGCTATCCAGTGTTTGTTTACAATTACATTGTTTACAAACAATGGAGTAAAACATGTTTATACATGTATGCAAAACAAACTTAAACAAGCTGATGCATTTCGGGTTCTGATGGGGTAAAACAGTTGCGTTAAGCTCATGAGGCATATTCTAAGTTATAAATCTTCAAAAAACCAATGGCTATATATCGTTAATTTAAATGTCCCAAAAGCGATGTACCAGTCCCAGATTGCCCGTTGTTATAGCAGACATACAACAAGGCAATCCGCTAAACTGACATATTTAAGTATTTAAGTCTGCAGGTGTTTGTGTTGGGTGTCATCGTCACGTCGTTTATAAACCAACTCTAACGAAACCTCACCAGACAAAGACCAGGAAGAAATAAACCCATGTAGAGAAAGCTAGCTAACCTAGCGGATCAATCAGAGGTCTGATGTTTCAGTAATCACGTCAATACTCACACAATGGTTGGCTAGCTCCGGTAGCTAACGTTAGCTCGCTGGCTAGCTACACAAACTCATGCCTCCCGAGTCCCGACATGAGGTCCGTCTGTGTGCAGAGAAAATGTGTCAAAGATCAAAACGTATAAAAGGTCGCATCCTAAAGAACGTGCATGCTTATGAAAACGTCCAGATGAATTCGTGGGTGACATCCATTTCTCTAGATAGAGAGAACTGTTTTAATCGTTTCATGTCTTGAACTAACATCCGTGATAAACCGGAAAAGGCGTTGCGATATGCTTTGCCTCTTTAGCAGTGGACCGGAGGCCGGGGGACCGGGGACCGGGGGGTCGGGAGGACCGGGGGGACCGGGAGGACGGAGGGGCGGGGGGGCCGGGGGGACCGGAGGGGCCGGGGGGCGGGGGACGGGGGGACCGGGCGGCCCAGGGACTGAATCGGTGTCTCCCTCCCTTAGAACATTCATTCTACCCCCCGAAACTCCTCTCAGTCCCGCATGCTGGAGGTATCAGTGGCCGCTGTCCTGTGTACTCATTTTTATAGACTAGTCTTTAATTGATGCTGCTCTTATTCTTTTTAATGTGTTGTGTTTCACTGTTTCTACGAATAATTGTGTTTTTATTTGCATGTTTTATCTATTTATAAAGCACTTTGTAACACTGTTTTAACATATAAATGAAGCTTATTATTATTATGATTCCTTGTTGTGATTCAGCATGAACAGGTCATGTCCTGCCACTGTGGAGTAAAGGTGAATCAACATCCATGGTGTCTTCGACTACGGCACTTAACCCCCAACTGCTCTGGGGCCCTCCACTACAGTTGACCCTGTCCTCTGTGTGTGTGCATGTATATAAAAACTGTGTGCGTGTCTCATGGGAGCACATGCAAAGAGATTAATTTCAGTTGAGCAACTAATGGACAGTAAAAGTTGTATTGTACTGTAATGCATAGCTTATAGTCAAGTTCAGAACAAGCAGTTTATTTATGGTTTCCACATTTTGATATGAAAAACAAGAGAGCAAAATGATAAACATTTGTTCTTTTATTCAAAATTATCAGTATTTAAAAGATTCAGACAACTACCCACAACATACAGGGAGGAAGGCAACCGGTGGTCCACACTCACACCACACACTCTGCTGTAAACAAACAAACCAAATAAACCTGCCAGCATTGTAAAACAACAAACTATAATACAGACACTGACTTACAGTATGTGTTATTTCTTCTTTGAATCATGTGGTTTCATTGATACTTCATGAACATCAGTCAGTTTGTCAACTGCTGGAGAGATGGGAGGAGTATGAGGAGACCAGGGGTAATAAGGAGACCAGGGGTAATAAGGAGACCAGGGGTAATAAGATCTATGCTGATATCTTACAAAAGGAGGAGAATATGTAGACCTTGTCCAGGGGAGGCTGGTGGAGGTAGAAATCCGAGGGCAGGCTCACTGTAATGCATGGAATGAGGAATGGTATCAAAGGCATTCCTTATTCCGTTCCATGCATTACAACGAGCCCGTCCTCCCGTTTCTACCTCCACCAGCCTCCAACTGCATCATAGTCTAAAACCCACCATGGGGGAACATGGTGAGGCTGTAGGAACAGATCATGTCTTGAGTCCCGGGAGGCCTGAGGGTAGTTTGTGGTAGAACAGCTGGCTAGGTTTGGCAGAGGAGTTCTCTATCACGTAACAGTCATCGTCTGACTCCTCCTCTGTCTTTACAGTCAGAGGGTGGGTCGCCGTCCTCCGGTCCACCCCCACGGCCCTGTGATGCTGCTGGGGGGGTGGGAGTCGGACGCTCCTGGAGGCCTGGATGTTCCAGGCCAGCTCCTTGTCTCCGTTCCGGGGCGGTAGGGAGTAGGCGCTCGCGCTCGCCCTCGGCCGCCCGTTGGGCTGCTGCCGCTGCAGGAACTCCGCCGCCGCCTGGCACTTGTGCCTCTGGAGCAGCGGGACGGACGGGTACAGCTCGTGACACACGCCGCACATGTGACCCGTCACCCGCTGATTCCCAGAAGCCCCGGCGGTGGTTCCCCCGGCCACGGCGGTGGGGGCGGTGCTCCAGCTCATGTACCGCCCAGAGGTGCTGAGCACGGAGCCGATGACGACCTTCCGACAGGCACTCTTCTCGGAGGTCAGGTGGCGTTTGAGCTGCAGCTCCTGGGTGAAGGTGGCCGGGCAGCGCTGGCAGCGGTACAGCCTCATGGGCTTCCTCTCCCTCACCACCACGGCCCGGGAGAACCGGCTCTGGGCCGCGGCGCCGGCCGGGTCACACTGGTGGTGGTCTGGAGCCGTCTTGCTGCCCACCAGGAGCAGGCCGCAGCGCAGGCAGCCCGCCACCTTGGTCCTGATGTGGAGGTTGTGGTGAAGGATCAGCTTCTTCTTCTCCTGGAAGCCCTGCTCGCAGCGCGCGCACGTGAACGCCTTCTTCTCATCAAACTTCCTCAGCGTCTCGATCAGAACCACCGGCTGGTACTGGTACCAGAAGTCCACTACGGGGACGCCGGGCGGGAAGGCAGGGGCCTGCGGCGTCGAGGCTGACAGCACAGCAGGGGAAGACGGCCCAGGAGAGGACGGCAGCGGCAGAGTCAGAGAGGACAGCGTGGGGGAGGATGGCGTGGCGTGCCCATCGTCCGCGGTCCAGCCACCCTGGTTCTCCTCCTTCTGGAACTTCTTCACGCCGGTGTGGCCCGGCTCGTGCCCCAGGCTGTGCTGCAGCATGTCCGTGTACGTGCTGAACTCCGTGCCGCAGGAGCAGATGTATTTGACGGCGGGGCAGGAGTGCTCTTCCAGCCACATCCTGTCTGGGAACATCTGGTCACAGTTGACGCAGATGGGCAGGTCGGGGTGGGGATGCGGCTGCGGAGTGTACCTCGGCTGAGGGGGGCACCTCGACTTGGGCATCATCATCCTGAGGCCCTGGCAAGGTGATTCAATACTAGGAGTCTCTGGGAAAGCAGAATTTAAGAAGAATTAGAATTTAACTTATTTGTCTTGACTTGATTGTCGATTTGTTGTTTTATCTTACTCTGGCTGATGATGACAGAGTAGTCAATGTTGTAATGATGGAAGTCATCGTCGTGGATGGGAAGAGGGGATGATTTGGCATAATAGCTGCAGGGAAGAGCATTAGCTAGATTGACTAGCAGAAATGTAAACTGACTGCGTTTATAGTTTATTAGGATGTCCGTTAGATGTTACTACTGCAGCAGCTGCTCTTCCAGGGGGTCCACACACAAAAGACACATCTGTGATTCTACCACAAAACAGCAGAGCTAGCCAACAGTCACACAAGCTAATGTCGATCCTAGTTCAGGGCTACCAGACCAGTGTCCAGTCAGGTTGACGACGAGGATGCCCGACCACCTAGCTTGTTGGCTAGCAGCCACATCATAACGAACATAATTATAGATAAATACACTGATCATAAACCGTCCTTTTACTAACCAGCTAGCTGGCTGGGTGACGTTCACAGGTGAGCTAGCTGGATAGCTAGCTAACCGGCTAGACAATTACCTTGTTTTATCTCCACAACGGAGCCACGGTCCGAATTCATATTTCCGATTCAAGTTCGTGTTCTTAGCTAGCCGCCTTTAGCTGCCATTTATGACGGGAATTCAGCGGTGATGATGATCCATATTCCCACCCCGGCTAGCGGCTAGCTGCTAGCGGCTAGCTGGACTTGTTTGGGTTGATGGGAGGCTGAGACCAGCTTCCTTCTTCGTTTTCAGTTTCCAGTTGGAGCGGCGAGCGCCTCGGGTGGAAACACTGCTCCCCCAGAGGCGTGTAGTAGTATTACACCATACTGGACGGGACTGTTGAAAGGCAATGTAAGCTGTATGGTGGTGAATACGATTTTAATTTCTGAAATAGCCAGTTGAAAACAATGGATCAACTATTAGCTTATGCTCTGAGAATACTCTCATATGGGATGGCTGTTCCCTGCTTGGTCCACACCCATATAAACAAGACAATTCACTAGCCCTAAAAGTGTACAATAAATGTTGTTGATATTAACCATCATCTGGCAAAACCAATCAGTATATCGCCTTTCTAACACCATCATACTTGCATGTGACCCAGGTGTGTAACCCAGGTGTGTAACCCAGGTGTGCTGATCGCAATCGAGAGTCTTCATTACCTCAAAAGAACATGGCCAAGTTAAAGGAAAGCAATTGAGACAAATGTAACATGAAAGGGTTTTATTGACACTACAAGCTTTATTCTTTTAGGGAACTTGAATTCAGATTCAGATACAGTCTTCAATGATTAAGCGCTCAAGTATATTTTCACTTAAAATTGTTTCCTCTGCGATGCACTGATACAGTACTGGAAAAATAACCCTCCCGTTGCAACATGACCTAAAAGAGGACAAATTAAAAGATGGCACATTTGAATGTCGATGGCTAAAAACAGTAAACAAGCTTAGAACAACGTCACGTTTTACAGCAATCATGACCACAAAGAGGGGTTCAGGGGGAACAATCTATACAGCGTCAAGAAAAGTCAACTTTCTAGACAGTGAAAATAGAATCAAGGTTATATAGTACAATACACTGATTATACATGATTACAAGAACAACAAGTAAGAAACGCATTCTCTCAAATCCCTCCTCTGAGTCATCCACTGGTCTGGCAGAAATAAAAATGTCCTAACCGGCATTCTGAGAAGCACCTTTCTGCTTTCATCTACTCCCCGTCTCCGCCCCGCCGTCCCCACCAGCGTCCCGCCTGGACCGCTCCGTCAACACCACGCACCGCTTCACTGTTCTGACCTGGACCGGTCCTCAGGCCCGGTCCAAGTGCTGCATCACTGCATGATGCTCAGCGCCCCGGAGTCCCCGGCCATGCTGCTCAGCGCCCCGGAGTCCCCGGCCATGATGCGGTGGACCTTCCTGTGGTGGTTCTTGAGTGAGCGCAGGCTGGGGTAGCTGCGCTGACAGATGAGGCAGCGGAAGGTCTCGGGCGTGTTGTGTGACAGCAGGTGTTTCTGCAGGCCCTCCACTGTGCCAAACCAGCGCACGCACACCGGGCAGCGCATGGGCTTGAAGGACGGCTTGCACATCCCGCTGCGCTGGTGGAGCGCCAGGCTGCTGATGCTGGGGAAGTCCACGCTGCAGCGGGAACAGCGGTTTGCTTTGACCTCCTCCGCCGCCTCCGCCCCGGCCCCGCCCCCGGCCACACGGTCTCCTTTGCAGCGGTTCAGGGAGAGGTGCTTCAGCAGGGCGCCGCGGCTGCAGAACGTGTTCTGGCACCGGATGCAAACGCTGCGCTGCTGTGGCCGCCGGGGCCTCGGCCGGCGCATGGGCTGCGGGTTGGGGTGAGGTCGCTGCATGGGCAGAGCGTGTTGGTTGAGTTGGGGGCGCTGCATCGGAAGACGTTGTTGATGTTGTTGTTGACGTTGTTGTTGCTGCTGCTGCTTCAGTGCGGGGGGAGGAGGCATGTGTTTGGGCGGAGGGGGGCGCTGCGCGGGGGGGTGCTGCTGGAAGCGGAGCAGCAGGGGCTGGGAGCGCTGCTGCTGCAGCCGCTGGTACAGCTGGTGCCGGGGCTGCATGTGGATCTGGAGGTGGACCTCGTAGTCGGCCCAGGAGCTCAGCGTCTCCCCGCAGGTGGGGCAGGTGTAGGACTCCTGGGCGTGCCGTTGCAGGTGCTCCAGAAGGAGGCGTGGGGAGGTGAAACCGGCCCCACACTCGCACGTCACCCTCCGGGGGAGAACAGAGGGCAGAGACATGATCCCCCAGTTCGACCCGTTGTCCCCCAGGCCTTCACCTCCGCCCGCTCCCTCCCTCTGACCCCCCAGGGCCGGGGGGGGCCGAGCCTGGCCTACTGCTGAGGAGCTCTGCTGCTGTAAATGTCTGGTCTTATCCCCCCCCACCACAGTCCTCATCAGCTGACACTTCTTGCTGTGAGTGAGCATGTTGTCTCTGCGGTTGAAGCTCTTCCCACAGATGAAACAGTCGAACATGGGCCTCGGTATGCCGTTGTTAAACCTTTGCTGTGGCAGGAAAGACCTCATCCCTCCTCCTCCTCCTCCTCCTCCTCCTCCACACAGCATTTTATGTCTCCTTAAAGTGGACCCTCGACTGTAGGTCTTGTGACAACGATCGCAAGGATAACGTCTAGCGCCATCTTTTATGAAAAAAGGCATGGCGCTGAATTTCTGTAGGGCAGCAGCAGGGTTAGCATGACCTTGGGAAACCGATCCCTGTAGCATATCATCATCATCATCTTCATCATCGATGTCCTCAGCATCTAACGCATCAATCAGCCCGTCCAGCTCAGAGTCATCCAGAGGGATTGTCCACTGTCCTCCGTCTCCCTCCCCTCCCCCTCCCTCTCCTCCCTCTCCTCCTCCAGATATGTCCTCGTCTCCGCCTTCCTCCCCTCCCCCCCCTCCCCCTCCTCCGCCTTCCTCCCCCGGCTTTATTCCTGCGTTACTCATCTGCGGAATAGTAGAATCCAGGAGTTCCCAGTGGTCGTCGGAGTCCAACTCCATGTCCTCTGACTTTGGTTTGGGGGTTTTGGGAAGGAAAGGAGAGAAGCTCTTGGCCGCCCCAGGCCAAACCATGTCAGGGAACTGGGCCTGGGCAGCGTCCACCTCCCTCTTTACCAGCCGGCCAGTCTCGGTGCCCACCGCCACGCTCTTAGCCATCCGAGGCCTCTCTCTCACCTGTGGGTCAGGGTTAGGGTTAGGGTTAGGGTTAGGGTTAGGGTGCGCTGCTCGACTGTTCAGCCCAAGACCGAGCATCGTGTTCTTATGTGTGTTCTTATGTAGGGCGGAGGTGGAGGTGGGGGCGTGCTGGGGGAGAGGGGGGCCCTGACACTTGTGCTTTGTGAGGTTATACCTTCGGCTGTAGTTGTGTTTACACACCGGACAGAAGAACAGCTTCTTGGCGTTCGCCCCCTGGAAGCCTCGCTGCTGTTGCTTGCTAAAGGGACGGGGCTTCTGGTTGTGGAATAACAGAGTCTTTTTCAAGGAGGACAGCTTGATCCCTGCCGAGGGGAGAGACTGCTGGGGGGGCTTGGTGCCCGGTGGCTGGGCGTGGGGGCAGACGTGGTTGTCCGGGAGGGGCGGTTTCCCGATGATCAGCTGTTTACATAGACGGCAGCATTGAATCCTCTCTTTCCTGTGAGTGGAGTGGTGTACAGTCAAGCCGTCGATGTTCTGGAAGACCCGCCTGCACAGGCCGCATTGGTACCGCCCCAGCGTGCCGGCGCTGCCCGAGTCAACCAGCTTCTGACGGGTCTCCAGAACCACCACCGGACAGAGCATCTTGGTCAGAGAGATGATGTTACCACCGCCGTTGGGGCCGGCGCGAAGAGGCAGGGTACTGCCAGGAGGGAGGGCCGGCTTTGGGCCTGACTTTGTGAGCAGGCGCCTTAGTTGGCCCACGGAGGTCCCTGGGGCTGCTTCTAGCGTTGGAGCTGATGTTATTTCCACAGGTATAATCTCGCTCTTGGGGACCATGAGTCTCTTGCTCTGCCTGAAGGGGGACTGGACAGGCTGCAGGCGTTGCATGTAGGCCTTTGCCAGCATCTTCATGATGGCCTTGTTTTTAGGGAGGTTGTCATTTTGTTTCTTTAACGTTTGGAAAACTGGGCTCACAGTTTCTTCCTGGTCCCGGACGGAGGCTTGCAGCGAGGCCTCCTGTTCAGCAGGAGTTGCAGTGTTCTCCTCTGACATGTCAAGCCTAGTTGGCTGGTGGATTGGGGGGCCGGGGGGGAGGGGGGTGGTGAGGACACTGAGCCCCTCCTTGGTGTCGACTTCAGGGACGGGGAAGGTGCTGCTGAGCTGAGGGAAAAGGGACCTAGATAGGTCAGAGGGCGGTGGCGTGGCCAGGGAGCAGGAGGCAGGGCTGCGGCCCAGGGGGGGCTGGCTATTGGCTGGCTGGTGCGGAGGCGGGTCTGGCTGGACGTCTGCAGGGCTGCCGCCCTTCTCGTCAGCTGATTGGCCAGTAGCTGCGCCCTGCTGGGGCCGGGGAGGCGGAGCCTCAGAGGCGTGAGCAGCGGTTTTGTGCTCCAGCATGAGAGCAAAGTCATGAAACTCTTCCCCACACTCACAGATCAAGAGCAGGGGAGCAGCGGAGGTCTCGGGCTGGGCCTGACACCGGTGCTGGGCAGAGAGTTCCTTTGTTGTAAACACGGCCCCACAGTGTGTGCAGGAGGGGGGCTCCTTGGGGGGAGCCGGCAGCTGCTTCTTGTCATATTCACTGGCGTGGGAGGCCTGGTGGACCAGCAGGGAGGCCAGGCTCGTGAAGGTGGCTGAGCAGGCAACACAGCGGTAGACCTTAGGGGACGAGGACGAGCCCTGGAGCCCCAACATGGTGAGCTGAAAAAGAGAGAAATTGGTTGTCAGGGATTCATCAAGACAAACACAATACAAGACCAAGACTCTGAGTAATTCTATTCATCAATGAATGAACACATCATAACTATCCATCTGTCTCCAAACATGATGAACATGTCCACATCTGCAACATCAAAAGGAGATAGCCGTGTAGACAGCTGTCTCCAAACATGATGAACATGTCCACATCTGCAACATCAAAAGGAGATAGCCGTGTAGACAGCTGTCTCCTGGTGAGTTTGCTGTGATCCAGAGTTCGTCGTCATCCTGAATAATATGCCACAAATAAACCATTAGGACCGCATTACTGTCAAAACAAGTACCAATACCACCACCTACATTTCAGGATGTCCAACAATGTCAGTCATAGTAAATAACAGTTGGATGATAAAGTTCGAATTGCCCAGTCATAACAAATCATAGTTATTGTAATAAAATACATTTTAACAAAAGAAAACGTCTTTCATAAAACACGAGGGGCTCAACATCGCCAACGGATGAAAAAAAACTTGACCAACGGGAAAAGAAAAGCTCGACCCGACACCAAAAACAGCAACACAGAGACTCTCTTTAAATCCACATCATATCCGATCACACTGTTTTAACTACATGTGTAGCTGGTGTCCTGAAAATCTAACTAAGGTGGCTCAGCTCGGATGGAGCAACTGGCTCTGCCACTTGACTTGGCACACAGGTCGTTATGAAAAACACATCGAGACAAGAGATTACAACTTCGATGTAGACGTTTATTTGTAGCAAAACAACCTCCAGATACATTTAGCCTCTAACGATGTGCATTGTCCACTCCGAGCATGCATACATTATCGGCGCTGTAAACAATGGCAGCTAGCTTGCCAACTAACCTTGCTGCTAACAGTCCGACAGACAGAAACCTTCGTCTGTCGACATCACCAGCGACGGACAGGACCTCGTCCAAACCCCACTAACTCCGATTGCAATGATCTCATTCAGTTGGCAAATGTTCCCACAATTTGGGTGGATTTGAACATCCGAGTAATAGCCAGCTAACCTGGCAAGCTAACCACCACCACGTCCACCGCGCTCCAGCGACACCGCGGGCAGGTCTGAGACTTACCACGATGAAATCTACAGCCGGTCGCAGCCTGTCGTCTCATCCATCGCCAACTCCAAGCATTGAAATATTGATTTGTTATCGACTAGATGACTAAATTAGTCCCATGCTGATTGCAGCGGTCGTGCGGTGTGTTGATGCTGGCTGTGCTTCTAGGCTGTTTTTTTCCTCCCAAGCACACATCTGTCCTCGGCCGGGATGTCCCCCTATCGGCCGGGAGGGTTACTGCCCCTCCGGCACCACCGTCCTGTCTGCCCCTTCTAGTGGTTGTGTTTGGAACTGTCATACAACTTCACTCAGTCTCTGACGAGGATTTTTATTATTAATTACATTTGGATGTTGTATGTTCTCTGTACAGTATTTAATCAACTATGTTTAACTCCTGAACAGAAATAATTCATTTGAATTCGACTGATTTAATATTTTCGTTTTAAAAACAATGTTTAATGTCATTTTGGTAAGTGGACTTGCTGTTGAATGATGATGTGGTCATATTGTCTCAGAGGGCTCTACTCTACACTTTACTGACTTTTTCATGATCATATTACAAAGAATCTGATAAAATCTGTTAAAATGATGCTCCAATATGTTTAATAATCAAAGAACAAGCTGTCCTAAGAAAGTTATTTGAATCATATGTGATGTAGCAGGCCTCACCTCACTGAAGAACAGTGATCACATCGCTGCCCTCCAGAGCATAACATGATGGAAATGATTACAGGGACACATTTTGGTGGGACCGTGTTGCATAACAGACGTTCATGTGGATGATTGTGACATATGGCCACATGGTCTGTAGAAGTTCCTCATTTTCAAAGACACAGTCAGTCAGATACACAGCAGTTCTGCAGCTTACTGTGTATTCTACAATTCAGCAACAAAGGCAAGCTACTTCCTGGTATGATAATGTTAGGAGTAGATCATTTTGGTTTCTATATATTGCAGATGTAATACATGACTTTTTGTTGTAGAAAATAGCTACCATGTGATATATTCAATTATGAATTCATGATTGTGTTATCAAGGTTGAAATAATGTGAATTATGGAGGTTTCGTATCAAACAAGAGTTTTACTCCAGTGAGGACTGTTCATTTATAGATTGTGAATAAACCTCTTCAGATACTGTGAAGAGGCTCCTTTTAATACGTACTGAAAATGAGCTGGATGGACTTTGAGGTTTATGTTGAGTTGAGATGTTGAAATGATTTACTAAATCATATATTGAAATAAATATTGGTGTTAGTTAAAATATTTAAAGTCAAAATGGTTTTTAAATGCAGAAGTTCTAATGGGTGGTGAGTGACACAATTGGTGGGACTTTTCACCAAATGGCAACAAAGCAGCCAGGGTTTCATATGATATATTTGAAGTAAAATGTCAAATTATGGATAACAGTGAATATTTGTCAAATGTATGAAATCCAGTTGAGTACATCTTGAACAGAAATCAAAGGAATCACAAAGAGGGTTTCAATCATTTGAAAACTTTTCATTACACATGTTATCCCACAATTACATTGAATTCATCATGTATTTAAATGACTTCCTCAGGAACTCTTAGCCCAGCTGCTGTGGGGGTGATGGAGGGGGCCTCAGTGAGTCTGACCTGCTCTACTGTGGAGGTGATGGAGGGGGCCTCAGTGAGTCTGACCTGCTCTACTGTGGAGGTGATGGAGGGGGCCTCAGTGAGTCTGACCTGCTCTACTGTGGAGGTGATGGAGGGGGCCTCAGTGAGTCTGACCTGCTCTACTGTGGAGGTGATGGAGGGGGCCTCAGTGAGTCTGACCTGCTCTACTGTGGAGGTGATGGAGGGGGCCTCAGTGAGTCTGACCTGCTCTGCTGCAGCCCCCTGTCCCTCTCTCCCCCCAACTCTCACATGGACCCCCAGACCTGGTGACAGTCAGGAGAATCTGCAGGAGAATCAGGATCAAACTCAAGTCATGACGTCTGTTCTGACCTTCACTGCTTCACCCCATTCATAGCCATCAGGGAGGAGCCTCTGGGCAGTACAGGCCTGAGGAGCTCCCTCACCATGAGCCAATCACAGGAGGACACGCCCACTCTGGTCTGCCTCAGCATCAACTCTGTGGGATCTACCAGAGATCTACCAGCCTCCAGTTCAAACCCAGCAAGGTCTGGTCTGTTAGTCAGTTACATGTAGTACTCACTACACATACAGGCCTAAGAGCAGCAGATAAGCACAACACTGCAGCTCTCATGATATTTCCCCATTCCATTTGGGAGTGTTAAAGTGAAAGCGATCTGTTAGATTTCATCTTCTTTTTCAGAATGCCAGCAATTATTGATTGGGTACATGTCATTCTGGTCATAGTGTGTCTGTATATCATGACTGTCGGGGTTGGTTTGTACAAATTCAAACAGTAAGTTGTATGAATATTGTAATAAATCTGCTCATCATAATGAATCATGTATCAATAGCCAGTAAACCAGTATCACTGCTGTAAATGTGTTCTTTTATCTCCCCAGGTTGTCTAAGAGGCTTCTGCAGTTCCTCCAGTCTCTCTCTGTCCCTGGGTTTTAGTAAGGCTTCGTCTATGGTTTTAAACTGTATGTGTTGTTGCTGTTAACCCTTTAAAGGAGAGGGAGGGGGGGGACACCTACGCCACCCTGCAGATGTCCTCTGTGAGTCCTGACTATGACACTCTGCAGGTGAATCAGGTGAGAAACACCACAGTCTGCTGAGAGAGAGAGGCCATTAATGACTGTTATTACTGTCTGCTGAGAGAGAGAGGCCATTAATGACTGTTATTACTGACTGTTTGCTATAGGATTATCATTCTTTAGGAAACTACCAGCTGTATTTAATCAAATGATACTCAGGTGGGATTTAATTCAAAGTCAAGATATATATTATGGAAGGTTTTGCTTATGATTGTGATGTATAGTTGATTGACTTGTTGTAAGTGGCTCTGGATAAGAGCGTCTGCTAAATGAGTAAAATGTCAAAGTGAATGTAAAGTAAAAACTGTCTGTGATCCAGAGACATAATCGGCCTGAAGAGCTGAAGTAAGACCTTCTTCACCATGGAAACGGAGGCATAGTGAGGATTATGTGCAGCTTCAAATGGTTCATTTTGATCTTTTAGATGAAAACCCACAAACTGCCAGAACAGAAACATGACTTGTGACTTTACTACTGAGATCATTAGTGCTCTAATTGTGCAAACATCTTGGTAACAATTAATATAGTTCTACTGTGAATATAGCACCCAAATGATATTTCCATGGCTCTCTATTTTCTCAACATATTCATAGGAGCTAAATAAGTGTTGTGTGAGATCTTTAGCATGATTGAAACCACATCAGGCTCTGAGTCACTGAATCTGTCAGATTAAACCTGGGTAAACAGCCTCTCAGACCAGCAGTTCAGCAATGACAGAACAAGTTGAATTCTTCATTGACGGATGCTGAGAATTTCTTTGAAAGCTTTTTGTTGCATTTTTGGCATACCGGTAAATGCAAAATAAGAAGTGGCATGAAATATAATGTAATGTCATTGAAGGCTTTAACCATGTTCTATATGTAGCTGTTGTGTAGCACGTCTCTGTTATAATGGATGCTAAAAAGGATCTGTTTCTGTACAATTGACATCATGTTAGAATCCATTTGGATGTTATTTAGTCTTCGTTTTGTATACGTATACGTTTTGTTTTGTTGTAATAATTAATTTGAAAAAAGCTAATTTACAAATACTGCAAAAGACGTTGGCCACAATGAAGAAAGTTGTTTCTGTCTGTAAATTGCTTCTCTCAGTTAATAAGTTTAACATTTAAAAAATGTGTTTAAATGTGCTTTTTTTCTTGATTCTATATGATTATGTCCGCATCATGAATGTCAGATGATCAACAGACTGCTGAAGTTGATTGAGGCGCGACGCGGCGCGGCGCGGCATCAGTACGTCAAACCGCGCGGAAGGAGGAGACGGCACTGACGTTGCTAGGCGACCTGATACAGCATTTTAACGGGCACGGTAGCTAGCAACGATTAGCGGTTATGCTAACACGGACTCCGTAAGCATTTCTATGCTAGTGACAGAGTAGCTCGCTAGCAAGATGGTGTAAAACACATTTAGAGTGTCTGTTTAACACAAAAAGAGTGAATATTTATTTCCGAAACTGTCGTGGCAGATTGTCTCCAATCTGAAATGGCTCAGCTTCTCCATGTCCAACCTAACCGAGCTGAGTTTCACCAAAACAAGCAACGAGGCGATGTTGATCGGTGGTAAAAAGCCTCCAGTCTGACCCGCCAGTGGAGCTAGCAGCTCGCTGCCGTCAGGCTACAACAGAACAGCTAGCGAGGCACGGCGAGGCCGACCTCGACTCATTAAAGACAGTGTGTCTTTGAACAAGGTTACTGACATGATACATTTATCAAAACGTTAACTAACAGCTCACTAGCTAGTTACCAAGCGAGAAACGACAACTTAGTTAGCTACTTAATATATATAATATATATTATTCTTACTTACCGCCACACATCTTCTGCATAGCTAGCTAGCTTCGTTAGCCAGAGAGATAACGTCTGCTAGCTCCTCCATGGTTCCTCCTGTGTTCTTCCCACCAACTGTAGTTATTGTAAGGAAATTAAAGACAACCAGAAACAGTCACATTTGAAGGAGAATCTTTCCAGTGTTTTTGTTATTTCTCGTAACTCAGCGTTGGGATATTAGCAGCTGAGCGGACAGCGTCACATGTTTCTAACGGACATAACGGTCTGAAGGCAGGGAGGGTTCAGACCCTGGCCCTCACCACAGCCTCCGAAATACCACATTATAGTATTTATATTCATATTATTACTCATGTAAGAGCGTTCAAAAACATTTCAACGGCAGTGCCATGACTGACATATTTGTCTAGTTTGAAGCAGTCTTCCTCCGCTGCTCTCTGTCCATCTAACATTGTTGGGATGATCTTCCTCCTCATGTCTGACTGACTGTGGCCTCTTGGACTTCTGGACCACGTCGCTGTCATATTATTTGTGATTTTAGATCTGTTAATATTTCCTAATTATTTCCTGAATCTTTGTACATTTGTATATTAGTTTTATATTTCAGCCCGAACCCGGCGGTTTCCATGCTTATAGGTTTTAATTCTTGTAATATGCTTCATGACCTAAATTGAAATAAAGTGTTTGAGTCCATAACTTAACTTGTGTGTTAATTTATTTATTAATTTAATTTAATTTAATTTATTTTTTATTGGATGTTTTTATTCTTTATCGACAACAGTTTGTCGCAGCTCTGTGATCCTTGTTGCTTGGTAACCAGCGCCATCTAGTTGTGACATCACAATGTGGTGATGTCACTGGGTGAGTGATCCTGTCTGAGCGCTCAGTTTAGTTTAAATACACAACAAACCACTGATTTACACACACACACACACACACTACATACGATTTACATGGCTGTCCTTTGATGCTCAGTTGCATAGATTCTATATCAATCATGCTGGTAAGGAACTAATTCTGTTTTACTGTGTAGCGCCATTCAGCAATATTAGTCACACTTTTTTATATGAAGCTGCTGCCCCTATACCTGTATAGTAACTCTGTGATTACCCTAGTAATAAAACATGTTTTTAATATGCTGTTATATTTAAAATAATCATTGCTTAATTTAATAGTAATAGAATTTGAATTCTGAATGCTAAAATGAAACTCATCATCCACAGACCCTGAAGGTGAAAGGTTGCCAGGATAAACTTGAGGAGTTTGAGCAGGAAGAGCTCAACATGGAGCAATGCCCATCTGACCAGTCCTCCCTCAAGGTATGATAAAGTCTTCCTCATCCCCTAGAACACACTACTTCCATCTACTTATTTACACTTTATTATCAGATATGGTTCCCAAAAGACCTTTTGACCTAATGTCTTTTCCCCTCTCTTCTGTCTATAGACCACCATGGAGGGGCAACAGCTTGGGACTGACCAAGCCAAGGTGCTGTCTCATACCCATGAGCTCCTTGACTCTGCTGCCCTGATGAGTGGCGACGCAGTGGAATCACTCAATGGAGCGAGGGAGTTCATGGTGGCAGTCTTGGACGGCCCGGTGAACGTCGAGACTAGGGCTGAGCTCCGACAGGAGCCTGTGGAGGTCTTTGAGAGCCTGGTGGGTAAGGTGATGAATGAGGAGAAGAAGATGGTTGAGGTCCCCATGGTGAGTATGAGCACATGCTCCCCCTCCGCCATAACAGAGGAGGTCAAGGAGGTATGTTTGTTTTTTGTTTGATTAATAGGATCTCTTTTAGCCCATAATAGGCTAGTTACACAATGAAATTACAAATAATAAATTTTAGCTTATGTACACAGTAACTTAATCACTTAATTCTTGTTCGGTTTTGTGTTTCTTAAAACATCTTATATTATTATGTTATTAGGTCATGGAGAGCCTCTTGGATTCTGTGGC
This sequence comes from Argentina silus, assembly GCF_951799395.1. Taxonomy (NCBI): domain Eukaryota; kingdom Metazoa; phylum Chordata; class Actinopteri; order Argentiniformes; family Argentinidae; genus Argentina; species Argentina silus. Next base: position 1,655,680 of record NC_139664.1, on the reverse strand, counting down.
CAATCAACATGGGGAGAAGGCTGAGGTCCCCGTGGTGAAGGAGGAAGTCAAAGACATCCCTCCGGCAGAGCTGAGGACCTCTTCCCCCTCTTCCACAGAAGTGGACCTCAAGGCTGTCATGGACGGCCTGGTGAATGCTGCAGCAAACGATGTCCAGACTAGGGCTGAGCTCTGCCAGGCAGATAAGATGGGGCAGGTGGACAGTGCAGAGGGGTGCAAGTTGCTTGACCATGTTGATAGCATGAAGGAAGGATCACAGACCATGGTGCCGAAGAAGATCGTGGTGCACAGCTCCACCGTGAAACACATCATATCCCATGCGTGTCTTCAAATAAATCCGATGGTCTTCCTGAGTGGCATCAGTCTTAAGGTCAGTCCCCTCTGCAAAGAAACCCAAGATCTTCTCTTGGCCTTCCCATGGGTCCGAGAGACTGACGAGAAAGAGCTGGCCAACACTCTACTGCAGCCCACCCATGTCTACGAGGTCTCCACGGCTGTCGTAAAGACACTGGAGAAGGTGCTAGGCCCCAGATCTGTGCTTGCTAAAGCGTTGGACATGGATTCATATATTCTAAAACGCTACATTGTCCGTCTGGTTGCTCTTCACATTGCTCAGCGGGTGCCAGATGAGTATTTGACCAATGAAGAGGAGAGCCATATTAGTCAAAGCATGGTGATGAGCTGCCCCCTTCCCTGTAAATTTGTCATAAGCAGTGACTTGGTTGAGGAATTTATCATCAAATCCATGCTGAAAATGCACCCTCTGAATGGCAATGGCACTATGCAGCTGAATCAGCAGGGACTGCTGGCCATGTGTGTGAAAATTAGTGCAGCGACCTTCAAGACATTGAAGACAATCCCAGGCATAACAGTGGATGAGAAGTTACCAGCCCCAATCTGCAACCTGAGGCGCACAGTGCTTCACCTCCAGAGCACCATGATCAAACAGTGTGGAAGCTCAATCAAGCTGAAGAAACTGGTTGCAATGAAGGACCCTGTAGTTCTTGCTACCATTCCACATTGCATCATTGAGGAGATATTGAAAATATATCAGTCTCTTAGTAATGCATTCCCAGACGGCACCCCCATCCCATGCCTTGAGGTGACCAAAGGAGCTGAGGACGCTATGGAGAGCGAGCTCTTCTCCAAGGTAAGACATTTTAGTTAAGTTAAATGTTTAAATATGACAGAGGCAAGTCTTTGTGGTGGACAGATGGGTCATGTGCAATGTATGTATATGAGGTGTGTAAACGCGTAGTGGGCAATGTGACATGTATGTATGTGACATGCAAGAAGAATGGCAATTCAAGGTAAATACATATGAGATTCGTATTTTATGTGTATGAATGAGTCGTGTAGAGTGTTCAAAAGAGTATATTCTGTTTACGACCAAATTCAGATTTGAATTGTTCATACCTCTGCACTATGTGTCTACCACAAATGTCTTCTTATTTCATCTTAAGGTTCTACCAGAATCCTTGAGGGAGACCATGTATGACCAGTATGGGACCAGAGTGAAGTACATGAAGGTATTCCAAAGGGCGTTTCCACCAATGTCAGACGACGATGTGATGGAGTACAGGCGCAAAGTGACGCAGCCGCGTCTATCCAACAGAGATGTGGTTTGGGTCGAGGCAAAGTACTTTGTGGGTGATGATGAGGAAAAAGAGGAGGAGATACCAGAGAACACGGTGGTTAAAAATCCACTGGCTCTGGACTGTAGTCTTGTTGCTTTTATGGAGCTGTTTCCAAAAACTGATATTTTTGCAGAGACAAAATCTGATCTGGCTGATTTCTGTAAGAGCCCGAGCTCTGAAAGCATTCTCTATGTCCCAAGAGGAGCTGAGGTTCAAACACAAGATTCAGCACAGGGTCAAGTCCAGGGCGACACAGAACAAGAGAAGAAGCTAGTTAGTGACCCTGAAAGTGGCCGTGTTCCTGTGTCTGTTGTGAAACATGTCCTCAAAGGTATCTTTGGCATGGAGGGCGCGCTCCTTGACAGGGTAGATCGCCAAGTACTCTACAGGTTTGATGACGAGATGATTGAGCAAATACATCTGCAGCTGCAGATAGAGACAGCGAAATACAAAGCCAATCGAGTGTTTCTACGGAAACTGAAGAAGCTCAGTGACCGACAGAGTCAGATCTCATTCGCTGAAGAGTTGGAGTTCTCTATCAGGCAGGCATTCGCAAGATTCTTCCCTAAAGTCGTTCTACGCAGAAGGACCCTCATGGAGACACCACGGATAGCTTTGACTGCCTGTCACATCATCACCATGGAGATTATGGCTGTCTTGAAGCCATCTTTGACCTTCGCAAAAGGCACCAAGAGTGGAGACCACACGCCGTACTCTGTCAACCTCCCTGCAGAGAAAGATAAGACCTCCCCCCGCCATACTAACAGGCCCAATACCAAGCTGGAGCTACGCATTAAGAGAGAAAGGCTGGAGCACTTGGACAAACTAGACACACCAATTGTGCAGGTAATCAGTTTTTATAAATGTTCCTTGTGAAGTGCATTGTATTGCATTAGTGTATGAAATGTGCTATGTATAAATAATGTTTGATTTGATTTGACTGACAATGTAACACATGAAGTGTATTTTCTGTCAGTTCTGAAGAGCTGCTTCAGGGCAGAAAGGCGCAGATAGCTCTCGCATTTTTCCACTCATTTGTTCTTTTTGTTTGCAGGATTACAATTTCTGGTATATCTATCATGAAGACCTTAACCAAGAGGGCATTAAAGACTTGCCAGAAGAATTCGCCCACTTGGACAAGATATACGGGCCCTGGCCCGAGGGCCACAAGAAAAAGAAGTGCTGCTTTGCAAGATTCTGCGGATGTTGTCTTTGCGGCTTGTGTTGCAAGAAGAAGCGTAGAGCCTCTTACTAAGACCCTGGACCATCCGACAAGGACAAGGACCCACAACACCACAACACAACACAACACAACACAACACAACACAACACAACACAACACAACACCTCTTACTAAGACCCTGGACCATCCGACAAGGACCCACAACACAACACAACACAACACAACACAACACAACACAACACAACACAACACAACACCTCTTACTAAGACCCTGGACCATCCGACAAGGACCCACAACACAACACAACACAACACAACACACACACACACACACACACAAAAACACACACTTTACCCACCACCACACAGAACAGCACCACACACACACACACACACACACATTACAGATGTTTCTCATTTCGATATGAAATAAACTTTCTGCATATTCTAACTATCTCACGGTGGCTATGTTGGTCCTTGTAACCATCCATAGTGTTATTTTTACCTACAAATGATGCAGTGATGCAGTGATTTACAGTGTTGTTATGTGATAGTGATGATGACACATTTAATGTAATAATGTGAGTAATGATAGTCATATGACAGCCCAGTGATACAATGATAGTGATTGATTGTTTACATTTGAGTAGGATGTCCCCTCAGTGTATAACATATCCCAGTTGTAGAGGACAATGCATACAGTACTAATACTAGAAAGGAGAAGTAACAATTTTGGATAGTCATTGCTCATTGATCAAATCATGTTTCAAATCATGTTTATTATCATCAAAGAACATTGTTGTCATGAATATTTTCCAGACCCTCAATATTCTGTCATCTACCATTACACACCAAAACCAGAACCCCAGCGCCCCGGCCGCCTGCTGTGTGTTGTGGGGTCGTCTTTTGACCCGTTCTGGATGTCCATCGAGCGTCCATCCGAAGCGGGGGTCTGGACGTCCGCAGGGGGAAGCGACGATGATGCGTCTGGACAAACTGTGTCTCGGGGACGACCGCCAGTGAGGGGTTCAACCTCAGCGGAACGCCGGAAACAAGAAAAGGAGGATTTGGACTTGAGTTTGTTGCCCTCGGACGTTGCCAGCACGTCCGTGACAGTTTGGTCCGCTCGGCCACATGCGGACTGAGCCACCAGTGGGTGGAATGGCCTGCCGACGGACCCAAGAAATACAATCTAAAAATGTAAAATCTAAGAAATAGCTTTTTCTTTCTTCAATAAGAAAAAACGAATCACTATTTACTAATTATCCATGTTATTACAAGATAATCACCTGGTATTTACTGCACTGTTCATGGACTAGCTTTTTTGTGAGAATGCAAAACATTTTCAATCCATTTCCCTTGGAGGATATCCCACATTCACCACCAGGTGGAGACATTCTCTCATTTACAACACTTTAGATGGAGTAAATCGAATGGGAGGTTCCCTTTCCTCTGGGTAGTTCTTTCATGATGAAATGCAGTCAGCCTCAGCATGTCACCTGACCCAGCACCACCTGACCCAGCACCACCTGACCCAGCACCACAAGACCCTGCACCACCTGACCCCACACCACGCCAAGCCTGTCACCATAGTCTAACCCATAGTCCACCTTTAGTCTGTATAGGATCATAGTTCACTTTTAGTCGTCTGTATAGGATCATAGTCCACCTTTAGTCTGTATAGGATCATAGTCCACCTTTAGTCTGTATAGGATCATAGTCCACCTTTAGTCTGTATAGGATCATAGTCCACCTTTAGTTTGTATAGGATCATAGTCCACCTTTAGTCTGTATAGGATCATAGTCCACCTTTAGTTTGTATAGGATCATAGTCCACCTTTAGTCTGTATAGGATCATGTAGCTGTCTGCCTGCCAGCCTGTCCGTCTGTCCGTCTGTCTGTCTGTCTGTCTGCCTGCCTGCCTTTCTGTCTGGCTTTCTGTGTGTCTGCCTGCCTGCCTGTCTGTCTGCCTGTCTGTCTGTCTGTGTGCCTGCTGTCTGTCTGTCTGTCTGTCTGTGTCTGACTGTCTGTCTGTTACTGACTGTCTGTCTGTCTGTGTCTTTCTGTCTGTCTG